>NC_088410.1:32587755-32887755 GCF_034236695.1 Oncorhynchus nerka
CCCCCTCTTCTCCCCCCTCTCCCCATCCCTCCCTCCATTGTGTGTGTGGGTATATCAGCCACAGCTCCTGTCATTTGGCCTGACTCGGCAGAAAGCCGTCTGGGTCACAAAGTCAGCTGGCACCAGAGCTAATGGGGAAGGTTTGTTACGGGGGGCCCTCTCTTCTCAGCCCGAGCCGGGGCACAGCAGCCGACAATGGCCAGCGTCTCTGAAACCCGGGCCGCGCGATGACAGGTCGATCGGCGGGGGACAATGCGCTGTAATTTGTGAGGGCCTCGCCGGAGAGGTGGATGATGGGTAATTAAGAGGAAGACAGTGAGAGACACCATAGAGGCTCGGAGCGGCTCGATGACAGGCGAGTCAGGTGATTGGCTGTTTGTGAGTTAGTAGGGGGGCCCTGGCATCTCCAGTTCGGCTCTTCTCTCTCTCTCCTCTCCCTGTCTGTCTCCCTCATCCCCGGCTAAAACAAGCCTGGCGGACAAGAGCAAACAAGGGCCTTTGAGTGGAGCTCAATGGTAGCTGGATGTTGGGGAGGTTCAGTTAGAGTGGTGGGGGTTGCTGTTTATTGGGGGAAAGGGACAAGTACTGTAGCTGTGTGTTCCATAGCATATGAGGGGACTACCTGTATAAAGGCTTACCTGTACTGTCATTAGATGGTTAGGGGAGACCGGGATTGGTTGTGACACTTTTTACTCTCGTGTGTATTTCTCAGCACCAGTATATCTTACAAGACTATTTGCAATATTAGGTGAACGAACAAGGTCTTAGGTTTAAATGGGGACCTTTTAATCCTCATATCTCATTCCAACATGGAGTTATAAGCCATCAAACACACGCTGGGCACTTGTGACATCCATCCCCATCGCGAGGTTGGATTTCACACAGTATGTTGATTGCCACAATGTTTTCTATTAGCTTATTCATTTTGGAACAGGAAATGAAGCAATAACGTATACAGTCTTAGAAATAGCCTTTCTTTGATCGAGCGATATTCCAAACAAAGTTCAGCATTCTATGCCATGAGAAGAACATATGACATTTTAAGTAAATTTGTTTGTGTATGCGGGTGTGTGACAGAAATAAATGTGTGTGAGAGAGAGGCAATGAACCCAACCTTAGAGCTTGGAGAGAGTGTGATTGTCCTATGGTTATTTAGCATGACGTTTTCTACAGGTTTCCTCATGGTTCTATTTAAAGTCATGTTCTCAGAACGTTCAGAGAACATTAAGAAACAACGTTTCAGTGGGAATTTCAGTACTTCAGCATAACGTTTTCTGCAGGTTTCCTTACGGGTTCAATTTAAAATAATGTTATCAGAACATTAAGAAAACGTTCCATAAAAACCACAAGACATTTTTTATTGGGGACGGGGGGACGATGAGGAGTAGATCAGCTTTAATATTGCAGATAGATTGTGGCTTCCATCAAAGGAATTATCTGCATTATTTCCAATCCCCCATATATTTTTGGGTAAATATATATATATATATATATATATATATATATACACACACATAATATATATACAGTAGCAGTCAAGAGTTTGGACACTCATTCAAGGGCTATTCTTTATTTGTACTATTTTCTATGTTGTATAATAATAAAACTATAAAATAACACATATGGAATCATGTAGTAACCAAAAAAGTGTTAAACAAATCAAAATATATTTTATATTCTTCAAAGTAGCCACCCTATGCCTTGATGACAGCTTTGCACACTCTTGGCATTCTCTCAACCAGCTTCACCAGGAATGCTTTTCCAACCGTCTTGAAGGAGTTCCCACATATGCTGTGCACTTGTTGGCTGCTTTTCCTTCACTCTGCCATCCAACTCATCCTAAACCATCTCAATTGGGTTGAGGTCGGGTGATTGGGGAGACCAGTTTATCTGATGCAGCACTCCATCGCTCTCTTTCTTGGTCAAATAGCCCTTACACAGCCTGGAGGTGTGTTGGGTCATTGTCCTGTTGAAAAACAAATGATAGTCCAACTAAGCTCAAACCAGATGGGATGGTGTATCGCTGCAGAATGCTATGGTAGCCATGCTGGTTAAGTGTGCCCAGCTAAACACCCCCACACCTCCTCCTCCATGCTTCACGGTGGGAACCACACATGTGGAGATCATCTGTTCACCTACTCTGCATCTCACAAAGACACGGCGGTTGGAACCAGAAATCATTTTGACTCATCAGACCAAAGGACAGATTTCCATCCATCTAATGTCCATTGCTCGTGTTTCTTGGCCCAAGCAAGTCTCTTCTTCTTATTGCTATGCTTTAGTAGTGGTTTCTTTGCAGCAATTCGACCATGATGGCCTGCTTCACACAGTCTCCTCTGAACAGTTGATGTAGAGATGTGTATGTTACTTGAACTCTGTGAAGCATTTATTTGGGCTGCAATTTCTGAGGCTGGTAACTTGAATGAACTTATCCTCTGCAGCAGAGGTAACTCTGGATCTCCCTTCCTCATGAGAGCCAGTTTCATCATAGTGCTTGATGGTTTTTGCGACTGCACTTAAAGAAACTTTCAAAGTTCTTGACATTTTACGGATTGACTGACCTTAATGGCTTAAAGTAATGATGAACTGTTGTTTCTCTTTGCTTATTTGAGCTGTTCTTGCCATAATATGGACTTGGTCTTTTACCAAATAGTGCTATCTTCTGTATACCATCCCTACCTACTGATTGGCTCTAGTGCATTAAGAAGGAAAGAAATTCCACAAATTAACTTATAACAAGGCACACCTGTAATTGAACTGCATTCCAGGTGACTACCTCATGAAGTTGGTTGAGAAAATGCCAAGAGTGTGCAAAGCTGTCATCAAGGCATAGGGTGGCTACTTTGAAGAAACTCAAATATAAAATTTATTTTGATTTGTTTAACACCTTTTTGGTTACTACATTAATCCATATGTGTTGTTTCATAGTGTTGATATCTTCACTACAATGTAGAAAATAGTTTCAAAAATATATATTAAAAAAACCTGGAATGAGTAGGTGTGTCCAAACTTTTGATTGGTACTTTATATTTTTAAATATATTTTATATTTTATTTTCCCGTAAACCTTACATGTCTCCCCTAATTGAAGTAAACTAATGGACAACAACTCTTAGGCTTCTACTTCCAGCTTATGCATACTACATATATTTTACAGACACAGTATATTTTACAATAGTTATCATTTGTTTGTTTTTAGTTCCATCCTTCAGCTCTACTCAACCTCTCCCATCCATCTCTGAACACCATCCAGTTTTTATTTTTCAACTGCACTGCGCTGTGAAGTTTCACAAAAGTTCTGAACCTTTCTATTCTCATAGATTCTACGTATTGTAAATTAAAGGTAAAAATGTTTGCTAAGAGTATTATTGTATTATTGATCGATTATCTATGACATTTTAAATCACCCAGCAGTGCTATTTTCAGAGATATCCAGGTAAATGTTGCAATTCTTCAGGCATTCCTGAACCTGCCACCAAAAACAAGCTACAGTGCATTCAGAAATTATTCAGACCCCTTGACTATTTACACATTTTGAAACATTACAGCCTTATTCTAAAATTGATTAAATTGTTTATTTCCTCATCAATCTACACACAATACCCAATAATGATCATTTCAAAAACAGAAATATCACATTTTTCATAAGTATTCAGACCCTTTACTCAGTACTTTGTTAAAGCACCTTTGACAGCGATTACAGCCTCGAGTCTTCTTGGGTATGACGCTACAAGCATGGCACACCTGCATTTGGGGAGTTTCTCCCATTCTTCTCTGCAGATCCTCTCAAGCTCTGTCAATTTGGATGGGGTCTCACTGCACAGCTAATTTTCAGGTCTCTCCAGAGATGTTCGATCGGCTTCAACTCTGGGCTCTGGCTGGGCCACTCAAGGACATTCAGAGCCTTGTCCCGAAACCACTCCTGAGTTGTCTTGGCTGTGTGCTTAGGGCCATTGCCTTGTTGGAAGGTGAACCTTTGTCCCAGTTTGAGATCCTGAGCGCTGTGGAGCAGGTTTTCATCAAGGATCGCTCTGTACTTTGCTTCGTTAATCTTTCCCTCGATCGTGACTAGTCTCCCAGTCCCTGCCACTGAAAAACATCCCCACAGCATGATGCTGTCACCTCCATGCTTCACCATAGGGATGGTGCCAGGTTTCCTCCAGATGTAACACTTGGCATTCAGGCCAAAGAGTTCACACTTGGTTTCATCAGACAAGATCATCTTGTTTCTCATGGTCTGAGGTGCATTTTGGCAAACTCCAAGCGGGCTGTCATGTGTCTTTTAGTGAGGAGTGGCTTCCATCTGGCCATCCTACCATAAAGGCCTCATTGGTGGAGTGCTGCAGAGATGGTTGTCCTTCTGGAAGGTTCTCCTATCTCCACAGAGGAACTCTAGAGCTCTGTCAGAGTGACCATCAGGTTCTTGGTCACCTCCCTGACCCAGGCCCTTCTCCCCCGATTTCTCAGTTTGGCTGGACTACCAGCTCTAGGAAGAGTCTTACTGGTTCCAAGAATGATGGAAGCCACTGTGTTCTTGGGGACCTTCAATGCCGCAGACATTTTTTGGTATCCTAACTCTGTGCCTCGACACAATCCTGTCTCAGAGCTTCAACCTCATGGCTTGGTTTTAGCTCTGCCATGGACAGTCAACTGTGGGACCTTCTATATACAGGTGTGTGCCTTTCCAAATCATGTCCAATCAATTGAATTACCACAGGTGGACTCCAAACAAGTTGTAAAAAAATCTCAAGGATGATCAATGGAAACAGGATTAACCTGAGCTCAATTTTGAGTCTCATAGCAAAGTGTCTGAATATAGTAAATAAAGTATTTCTGTTTTTTATTTTTAATACATTTGCAAGAATGGCAAAAAAATGTTTTCACTTTGTCATTATGGGGTATTGTCGAGGGAAAGATTAACGAAGGGAAAGATTAGGGAAAGATTAACGAAGCAAAGTACAGAGCGATCCTTGATGAAAACCTGCTCCACAGCGCTCAGGATCTCAAACTGGGACAAAGGTTCACCTTCCAACAAGGCAATGACCCTAAAAGCACAAAGCCAATACAACTCAGGAGTGGTTTCGGGACAAGGCTCTTTAAAAATAAAAAAAACACTTTCCAAATGCACTGTACATATGAACAATACCAAAACAAATGATCTAGTGATTATGTCTCTTCACAGCAAAATCTGCAGAGCTAGGATGGTTGTATCCCCCTTATATATAACATTTTATTGGTTGCAAGAATTTTGTATAATCATTTCAATTAAAAAAGCGATGTTTTGAATCCAGTGTAGTTTTGCGTATCAGTTCATAAACCATGTGCCATAGAAGCGGTACATCAAAAATATCTTCCTAACTATTTTGCAATATGGCACAGCTGTACATTTTTTGGTCCTTAAATGAAACTGGCATACTTTTTTCATTTAGCACAATTTTCTTTAGCCAATATTGGTCTTTAATGCAGGGCCGACAAACAAGTTCCTTAATTTCTTCACCTTCCACTTGCCTCTTACATATTTGCGGTAATGCTGCAATTAGTAACATTCAAAGAACGTTCTAAGAAACATACATTCTGTTCTCAGCATCAACAAAATTCTCTATATCCTCTATCTTGCTAAGTGTGTTCAGGTGTGTTGGCCATGTCAATTCATTGGCCACACCCAATTTTAAGAGAAAAAAATGAACCACTTTGTGTGAGTTAAAAGAACGTGGCATGCTAGCGCTATCCTGGTGGACTAATTCCATGGATAAACAACAGAATACCATAGGTTTGAATCTCACTGACACATGCCACAATAAAAAATAAATGTGTTTGCATGGTTAATGCCTAAATTAATTTCCATGTGTATTTTCTGTGTTTGGAATTCATAACAGTTAAGCTAGCAGTGTTATTAACAGCCTTAATGAAACATGTTTAATTGCCTAATTGCCTAATTTCAAATAATAATTTCTGTTCTTAGAACATTCATGAAACCTCCCAAATAACCTTTCAGGGAACCATAGTAAAACATTCAAAAACCTCCCAGCAACCTAAAATTGTAAGTTTCCAGAGCTTTACATTTTACCGGACAGGAAAATTATGACTTTGTTCCCAGAACCAATGGGAAACCAAAAACTAACGTTCCTACAACTTCCATGGAACCAAATGTGCTAGCTGAGAAGGGAACTCTTTATAGCACAATCACAAAAGTGCTTGGAATTTATTGTATACTGTCAGTGGCAATTTTATAATGGAGTTGATAGAGACAACCAACCCCACATTCCATGTGACCCTGTGTGGCTCAGTTGGTAGAGCATGGCGCTTGCAGGGTTGTGGCTTCGATTCCCATGGGGAACCAGTACAAAAAAAGCATGAACATGTATGAACTCACTACTGTATATGTACGTGACAAATATATGTGACAACCGGCCCAAAGCTAATTAAGATACTAGTTACCACATGACTTCGGAACTCAGAAATAGGTTTGAAATATAGCTATGCTTTTTCTCTTTTTGACAAACATAATTCTTCATGGATACTCCCATAATCCCCCAAAAATTCTACTTTCACGTATGAAAAACACATGTTTTGTCATGTCGACATAAATTGACCAGGTGGATGAGTTATTTCAAAGAATTCACATGTTTTAACCTTAAATATATATATATATATATATATATATATATATATATATATATATATATCTTTTGAGAGCCTGAGCTGTTGTGGAAATGCATATTCAATCTTAACCTTTTTAGTTTTCTTGTTTTTACCCACAAATCAGTTGTGTGCGTCATTTCGTGTGAGGGCCTACCTACGCTGTCATGAAATCAAAGCAAATGTTACTTGTCACATGTGCCGAATACAACAGGTGAAGATCTTACTGTGAAATGCTTTTACTCACAAGCCCTTGACCAACAATGCAGTTAAGAAAAATAAGTGTTACGTAAAAAAATATATAGATAAGTAATTTTTTAAAATTTTTTACAAATAATAGAAAAATAACAAATAATTAAAGAGCAGCAGTAAAATAACAGTAGCGAGGCTATATACAGGGGGTACCGGTACAGAGTCAATGTGTGGAGGCACCGGTTAGTTGAGGTAATTGAGGTAATATGTACATGTAGGAAAAGGTAAACTGACTATGCATAGATAATAAACAGAGAGTGGCAGCAGCGTAAAAGGGAGGGGGGGCGATGCAAATAGTCCGGGTAGCCATTTGATTAGCTGTTCAGGAGTCTTATGGCTTGGGGTAGAAGCTGTTAAGAAGTATTTTGGACCTAGACTTGGCACTCTGGTACTGCTTGACATGCGGTAGCAGAGAGAACAGTCTATGACTAAGGTGGCTGGAGTCTGACAATTTGTAGGGCCTTCCTCTGACACCGCCTGGTATAGAGGTCCTGGGTGGCAGGAAGCTTGGCCCCAAGCTGGGCCGGAAGCTGGGCAGTACGCACTACCCTCTGTAGTGCCTTACGGTCGGAGGTCGAGCAGTTGCCATACCAGGCAGTGACGCAACGAGTCAGGATGCTCTCGATGGTGCAGCTGTAGAACTTTTTGAGGATCTGAGGACCCTTTTCCGTCTCCGTCTCGTGAGGGGGAATAGGCTTTGTCGTGCCCTCTTCACAACTATCTTGATGTGTTTGGACCATGATAGTTTGTTGGTGATGTGGACACCAAGGAACTTAAAGCTCTCAACCATCTCCACTACAGCCCCGTCGATGAGAATGGGTCCTCCTTTTCCTTTAATCCACAATCATATCCTTTGTCTTGATCACATTGAGGGAGAGGTTGTTATCCTGGCACCACACGGCCAGGTCTCTGACCTCCTCCCTATAGACTGTCTCATCATTGTCGGTGTTCAGGCCTACCACTGTTGTGTCGTCGGTAAACTTAATGATGGTGTTGGAGTTGTTCCTGGCCATGCAGTCATGGGTGAACAGAGAGTACACGAGGGGACTGAGCATGCATCCCTAAGGGGCCCCGTGTTGAGGATCAGCGTAGCAGATGTGTTGTTACCTACCCTTACCACCTGTGGGCGACCCGTCAGGAAGTCTAGGATCCAGTTTGCAGAGCGAGGTGTTTAGTCCCAGGGTCATTAAGTGCATAAGGTGCATATTTTAAGGACTTCCATTTTTAAGGCCCAGTGCAGTCAAAAACGTGATTTTGCCCTTTGCTAAGTAGCAATTTATTTATTTTTTTGACCATTTTAATTTAAAACAATCACAGATATTAGATACAAATTGCTGCATTGGACTAGTAGCCCTGTACACTTGTACCCATATACAGGTTAAAAATAGCATATTTGGTCACTGATAAATGCCTACATTGGAAAGTGGTGGCTG
This sequence comes from Oncorhynchus nerka, assembly GCF_034236695.1. NCBI lineage: Eukaryota > Metazoa > Chordata > Actinopteri > Salmoniformes > Salmonidae > Oncorhynchus > Oncorhynchus nerka. The sequence goes on from NC_088410.1 coordinate 32,596,079, forward strand.
TACAGTAATACGCTGTAAATGACGTCAGAGCTCAGGCTCTGCGCTTCACAGCGCTGTATGGGTTTTGACTGACAGCCAACATAGAGATTATAAATGTGGACACTGTATATGACTGAGTTTTAAGATATGGAAATGTGAAGAGCAAGGGCAGTATTTATTGTAATTGTCAACGTCTCATCTTTCAAAATAAATCATGTTCTTAACTTCCAGCATTTCCCTTTAACTCAGACAACACCGCGCGCGACAAGTTGTTGCCCACATCCCGCCCGCTAATTAGGCAACTTTTGCGTATTTGTTGTTGTTTGAGTTATAGGGAAATGCTGTAAATTAAGAAGACCTGATGTATTTTGAAAGATGAGACGTATACAGTATCTACATTTGTGATCGCTATGTTTGATGTACAGTTAAAAGATGACATGGCGTCATATCCTGGATTGTTCTGAGCAGAATGAGCCTGTTTGTCTATTGTGAAGGCAGTTTTCCTCGGAAACACGCACCTGAATGCAGACATGATTCATTTTCTATGCTCACCAAAACGGATTTTCTGAATTGCCCTGTGAAAGCCTAACACTGTAATATTGTATTATATAACTTAGATAGTCATGTTGACAATAGAACAACCTTTCAAATGATGAACACCTGACCCAGATTGCGATGTATACCTTTTTTTGGGATTGCGTAAACAACAACAGTAATTGTGTGATGGCGGTGATGCAGTACTGTGTTCTGTAGCTACAGTAGGAGAGAGAGAAAAAGCACCTTATAGTTGACGACTCTTCTTTGAGTCATAAAAGTGCATTGAAATTGCTTAGGAACTGTGCACACTTTGGAGAGGGGTGTGGCCACTCGGAGACTCCAGTTAGTCCTCTTGCTCAAACCCTTTACATTTTTTCCCCTCTTATGTTGCACCTAACCCACATTTTCCAGGAATATTCTTATCACCTTACTGAATGTATCCAGAGTATTTTCAGATTTCGTTATCTACAAATGCGGCCGGAAAGTACAGTACATGTAAAAATGCATATAAAATCAACAGTGTAACATTTGGATTCAATCTTGTGTCAGGTGAAATGTTGTGTGCTCACCTTTGGTCTAATAATTGTCCCATAATATCCCTTTCAATTGTTACCATGGTTATGCATATGCTTTTTCTTCTGTGAGAAGCTTTTCTATTTAGCCCTATCCATATAGGCCAACTCCCACGAGTGTAAAGGGTTAAAGTACTTGGGAAAAAATGCTTGAAAACCTTTGCGTTTAAATTTATCAGTCTCCTCATTAGTATATGGTACCAAACCACAGAACGTGGAATACACAAGGTTTGGCCTCCAGCTACAGTACATTCCTATGGAACTTCAAACCTATAGCTTTATCAGACTGACTGGAGCTAAGAGCAGGACATCTTTCCCTTACATCTCCCTGACAGTCTCTAAATCAAAACTCCCAGCTCCTGGGCCCATTAAATAACCTCGCTGGAGTCGCTGACTAATTGATAACGTTACAATCTGAAACATTTTCAGAGGAGGGCCTTAATTGAAAACATTGGGGAGGAAGACAGGATTATGTCTGAGGAGACTGACGTGAGAGAGAGAGGGAAAGGAGGAGGGTGGAGGAGGTGGGGGGGGGGGGGTAGCCTTCGTCTTTGGAGTCTTTGATCTCTGTACTTGTCTGCCATGCTGTTTTCCTTCAAGGCTTCCTGGTTTGTTTCAGTAGACACCGGGCCCAGGCCCCACTCTGGGGGAATCGGATCGCTAATGGATCACTTTAGGGAGGCCTATTCTTTACGGCCAGCCTAAGTGTTATCATCTGGGGTTAAAGACACTGACTGCAGAGCAGAGGAGAGAGCTGCTGGCTGGGCTGGAGTTTTTCTGACGGAGTGGAAAGCGGAGAGAGGAGATAACCTTCTCTTGGGGATTACAGTAGAAGGGCCTGTTGTGTGTGTGTGTGTGTGTGTGTGTGTGTGTGTGTGTGTGTGTGTGTGTGTGTGTGTGTGTGTGTGTGTGTGTGTGTGTGAAAATGGTCTTGATCTTTCTGCGTGGCGTCCTACATGGGGAAAAACACTCTGGAGTCTGACGTTCTCAACCAGAATCTGCCATTCCTTTAGAAACCATTTATCAGTCAGTAGCACAAGAGAGAGTCAGGGAGTCAGGCGGCAATAGATTCCAGAGGTTAAGGGTCACCCTGGCCCTTTGCCTTAAAGAGTTAAAGGGGTTTATCTATCCACAGGACCTGTCATTGCCTGACTGGCTGAAATGAGTAGCAGTCCATCAGATAAGCTGCCGAGGAAGAAAGAAACATGTCTCTTAAAACGATCATTATCTGAGTGTGTTTTTCTGTTTAACGAGTGCACAGAAGGCGTGATTGACAAGCAGGAGGCTCTTTAATTGGATGTGACATATTCCATCATTAGGTTAATTGCCAACTGGTTGTGATTATTTAGAAGAGTCAATCTCACCTGAAAATCTAATTCAATCATTTCATTTGACAAATGTCTTCTTTTTCTCACATATGAGTGGCAGTTAAAATCATAACTGTGAAGAGGGCAATTAATGAATACACACTCCCTCCACTTAGCCTATAACCAAAGAGACTCTGCTACTGCTTCTATAGTTAAGCAATATGACATATTTAGATATTTGTTTCCTTGCCTTTAAACAAGTCCAACGTGTGGATACGTCACTCAATAAACTGCTTTCAAGGTAAGCAAACAAATATATAAAAACATCATTTTACTGAAGTGTTTCTAACAAGTAATCAATCAGAAAGTGAGTAATTTGGTCAGAGACGACTCCAATGCCTGTGGTACATACAGGAATATATCACTTAAAGGGGGGAACCTGTCGTAAAATAGCCAATAACATGTGTTTCAAATTGCCCGTTGGTAAAAGATTGGTTTACTAGAGGTGGCTAGTTATCGGCCCGGTGGCATTTCACACACACACACACACACACACACACACACACACACACATACACACACACACAGCGATCCCCCCAACACACACACACACACTTCCCTGTGTTGATAAAACACCAGGGAATTCTAAGTCAATTAGTTTGCCACACCAAAATTCCTGCAGACAGGCTGGCCAATTAAATCTCTGAAATTCCCAGTCATGGTTAACGGCTCTTCCTGTTGACTTCCTGGTTAGGGTTAGCTGTAGTTATTTCCAGATCACAGCACCTCTACACTGTGTGATGGTAAAAGGATATTTTATATTTTGAGACTGGCATGATGATGATTGGTTGGATTGGATTAGAACAAATCTACACTGTTCATTGAGACGAATGTAGAAAATATGTAATGGGCAGGGAAACAATCATAAAATATATATATATATATATTGCAATAAATGTTTGTGTAAGCATAACATTTGATTTCAGGTTGGTATCATTTTTTTCATCACTGTTCAGTATGCACTGACCTATTTATCATTCTGTTTGTTGGTTTCAACCCTATAACTACGACCACGAATTCCGCTTTGCCGAAACAAAGTTGCTTGGTTTCTTTATATTCATTTTCTTTGCTCTTGAGTGAAAATCCCTCTGGGGGAAGAAATGTGTTCATTGTTTTAAATCGCCAGCTTTTATTATGAGCTCTTTTGTTCTCGGTCGGAGTTGCAAATTGTTGTTTTGCTGTGAAGTTACGCAAACGGAGCATAACAATAACCACCACTCCACAATGGAGATTCAACTTGAGAGGGAGTGAGCTGAGAGCTCTGCAGATCAGTTGTTCAGAACAACACACCTGATGTGTGCGTGTGAATGTAATGTGTGTGTGTGTGTGTGTGTGTGTGTGTGTGTGTGTGTGTGTGTGTGTGTGTGTGTGTGTGTGTGTGTGTGTGTGTGTGTGTCTTAAAATTTGATGACTACACTCTTAGAAAAAAAGGTGCTATCTTCTTTGGTTGTCCCCATAGTAAAACCCTGTAAGAACCCGTTTTGGTTTTTGGTTTCCATGGAACCCAAAAGAGTTCTACCTGGAACCAAAACGGTTTTACCTGGAACCAAAAAGGGTTCCCCTATGGGGACAGTCGAAAATCCCTTTTGGAACTCTTTTGTCTAAGAGTGTACAGGAATCTCTAAATCTGCAATCTTTTAGACATTCAGAAACAAATTCAGATTCAAAAGTGGATGATTATGATGATCAAAGACCATAAGATCTGTGTTTCTTCTTTTACATGCCTTTTTAGAATATTCAATATTCCACATTTCAAAGGTACAGTAGTACTATAGAAGGAAACGTTGTCCCATGACTAAACTGTTGCACGCAATACTTTTTAATGATATCTGACCTTCACCGAAAATATGGTCTTGATCTAACATCACAAAGACGTTAAAAGGACATTACAGTATGTGGTTATTTTGATGTTTTACCTCTATCGTTATATCTCCTCTTCTAAGTTTGTGTGATCCAGACATTGCTTGTGGTGCTTGTTAAACCGTTGTGGATAACAAACAAAACGTCCCCGTGATGATGAACACAGAGGGACAGGGGAGCACTACCACTCAGCCTACCACAGCACTCCCTTTGTCTCCTCGGGGGCGGGTTACTTTACAAAGCTGAATTTCCCCACGACTGAAGTTTAAGTTAACTAAACATTTTTTTGATCCCGCTGAATTTGTGGCTGTGTGCAATCCCTTTAACGAGCTCCATCTTTGACCTTGGTTGTATGTTACCCGAGATGTCATGTCTTGTAACTCACTGAAATACTTTAATGTCCAGATGATTTAACATTAAAGGGGAAGGATCGAGAAGAAGGCTCACTGCCAGGGAGCTAATAATACTGCCTCAAAAATGAATTGTAAACGCTAAATACATCCTACAGATCAGTAGAGAACATCCAGTGCAAGTTCATTACATTACAGCAACGTAGACTGTCCATGGTTTTAGACCTAAAAAATTGGAGTCATACACCTGTCATTGGATGTGAAAAGAAATATCATCATCAATAACTGGTCATTCTTTAAAAATGTTGACACCTACTCACATCCATACAAAACCCTTTTGACTCACAAAGGCCCATATTTCTAAGATGGTCTTTATAGTCTACCCATCAAGCATAACGAACAGGAGTTCCCTGTAAAAGCCGGAGTTACACTGTCTCTTGCTTTTCCCTGGTCTTTAGTCAAAGAAAGGGATTCGATAAAACACATTGTTTACATTGGCCCAAACCACAGTTGTGTTAAGAGGGGGTTTCCTACTTTTAACTTTCCCTTTTCCCTCGGTCTTTCTGACTGTAAATTTGTACAGTATGTTTCCAGTAAAAACAACATGAATTATGCTCTTCTCCTTCACTTTAGATCTGAGAGGAAGAGAACAGAGCAGAGAGCAGGAGTTGGCCCGAGACATACAGTTCCGAGACAGGCTTGCCACGCCATTGTTTGTGGCTCTCACAGACCTGTAATCAGATTTCTGGAGGTTTTGGAAAGCCATCGCTAGGATAATTCTTTAAAGACTTCACTTCACCAGCTCGTCCTCTAAGGCACAATGATGTCCAGTAAAACAATATTGAGACTCTTTCTCAAACTCATATCCTGCTGTGCGAGCTATAATCATATATTTTTTAAAGGAAATACATTCCATACAAATATTTGTATGCACTGTTAGAATTGTTTCCAATATTATTTTGAATACAGTTATGTCCCTTGCTAAATCACTTTGTTTTCGTCAAATTGCTCGAGGCTGGTTGAAGGTTTCGTCCGGGTTTTAGAGTTGGGGCTCGGAAACCCTGTTTGAATTAGTGTGATGGAACACATGTGTCCAGGTCCTTATCGGAACCGACATCTTCTACTGATGGCCTTTGAAATAACTGGCTCCACTGGGTAATTGGACTTGAAAGAGCTGATTCTCCCATGGTGCCGTTTTGCATACTGTCGGGCCATCCGGAGCCAGGCCGCGTGGCTCTGCTGCTGACACCCGGCCGTGTCTGGAGACTTGTTATAAGAGAGAAACACACGCACGCATACACAAACTCACCCACAGACATATATAACACACACACACACACACAGATAGTTGACACTCATCAGTGTCCAGAGACTTGTTATAAGAGAAAAACACACGCACGCATTCACAAACTCACCCACAGACAGATATATACACACACACACACACACAGACAGATATATACACACACACACACAGACAGATATAACACACACACACACACAGATAGTTGACACTCATCAGTGTCCAGAGACTTGTTATAAGAGAAAAACACACGCACGCATTCACAAACTCACCCACAGACAGATATATACACACACACACACACAGATAGTTGACACTCATCAGTTTTCAGAGACTTGTTCTAAGTGGTCGGGTATAGCCCGGCAACACCCCTAGGGAAGATTTGGATCTCTGGAGAGGGACCCTCTGTCTCATTCATTAGTGGCTACAGACCATACACACAAAGTCAACGACATAACACACCACAGAATGACATGAATGCCATGGATGTTTTCTACCACAACGGACAGAACCCGTGTTAGACCCGCAAGTGAAAAACAAGTGTCGATGTCCTAATATGTCTACCACATCTACAACAGATGTCCCGGAGGACTTATTGACGTATCGTCACACCTTAAGAGTTAGTTAACAGGCCATTCTCAGCCAGACATAGCTCCAGTCTCATTACGTCTCATTACATACAGTTTGTTTCTCAATTAAACGTATAAAAAATAAAACAAGCCCACGTAATGATCTCTTTAGACGAGCAAATTACCATGGCAATATAACGTTCTTTAATTAGACTTTATTAGACACCTCTGGTCGGGTTAGAGTCGTTTTATTTTTAGTGCCTTTTTCCATAGACGTAGGACAGAACAGACAAGCCCACGTAGCACTGAGAGGACTAAATGTAGACTCTTAAGTGTCTCATAACTAGTCAATAAATCCATTTGCTTCATTTGAGAGAGTTGGTTTGCTCTGATGAAGGGTTAAATTGCTCCCAACATCATGATGCAATTTGGGTTGTTTTTTATCACTGTTTTAGCAGTTACAGTGCGGCTGTCCGATTTCCTGCAACAAAAGTGTGTAGTGCCATTAGTGCGAGTAATTTCACACAGCAGGCCTCCATTTGGGCATACATGTGATCTGGGAGAAATGCACTCGGACACACAATGCACAAATAGACACGCACACCCAAGTGGAAAACCTTAGTTAATGTCCTCCTTGGTCATCTTACCTTGTCGGGGTTGTGTTTTACTCCACTAACTTTGACCATTGTGGGAGAGAAACGCAACAGAAATACAACAGTTGGCATACACTAGACTAGAGGGTGTGTGTGTGTGTGTGTGTGTGTGTGTGTGTGTGTGTGTGTGTGTGTGTGTGTGTGTGTGTGTGTGTGTGTGTGTGTGTGTGTGTGTACATCGTATACATACATGTGCCTGTGCATATCAACCATAATGTCATCTGACACAAACATTACACACCATACCCGTAGACATTTATATATGAAACATATTAACCGTCCCCTAAGGTTTCCTAAATGGGCAAACCTTTAGACGTGGACGGTTCCATTCTAGTTCAAGGTCACCAATGAGTCGGCAGAACTTCCGGTCAGACCACTAGGGAGGTACTGTGGCGTCACTGGGGTAAGTCTGCTACTGTGTCTTCTCTACACACACACACACACACACACACTCTTAAGTGGTTCCACCATGATTCTCCCCATTCTCTCATGCAGCACAGACACGCATATGCTGAATCCCAAATGGCTCCCTATTCCCTATACAGGCCATGGTCAAAAGTAGTGCACTATGTAGGGAATGGAGTGCCATTTGGGACAGAACCTGTGTCTTTCTCTGTGGACTACCACATACTTATAGTAATACGTATTTTTAAGTACCCCAAACCATATGTAGATACAATGTGGGAGCTAAACTCCCCAGCTCAACCATTCTTGGCTGCTTAGGCTTATTCGACTGAGTCCCAATATAGAAGTCAAACAAGTAATGTGAGCAAGCACCATGCCGACAGTCGATATTGGAAATAAAATAGTGCTCTCCTAAGAAAACCTGAAAAATCCTGTCCCGGCACTTTAAACCTTAAAGGGCGTCTTATATAAACTGTGCAGGACCGGACTGAGTGATATCTGATCAACTAGATCAATATTATTGGTTTTTATAGCCCACTGAAAACATAGCCCAAAGGTATGTCGTTTGGCAGAGAGCAGCTCGTAATATGTCTAAGAATTGTTACCAGCTGGTGTGACTGCGGGGAACGCTTCTCTCTTAAAAACCTCAAAGTCTAAATGATACAAGTTCAAATGCAGCGTTCATAACCAGGTTGGCTTTAACGGCCGGCCGTCCACATTGATTTGCCTCCCCTTCGCAGTGGCAACCTTAAAGGGGGAACTACACTTTTTTGAAGTTGTATTTTTTTTCTACTTTTCCTCTGAAAGGAACTGCCCAATTTTCAATTTGGATTATAATTTTATCATGAACTTTTCAGCAGTCTTCATTGAATATATGGCATGTAGGCTAGTCGTTGTAGGCTATTCTGTTTGTATAAGAAAATGTCTGCTCCTGTCTCTGCCTGTCACTTTTAACCCTTTTTAGGGATTTTGTGGACTCCTCCCTGATAATAGTTTGCAGTACACAGTTTTACTCAGGTTATTACCTTATTATGAGATTACAACGTCTATGTAGTTAGTGCAGACAATTACTGTGAGAATGTTGTCGTTTTAAATGGCCTCTTTGTGTAGTTTCCCAGTTCTATATTATTTCGCCTACATCCTGTCTACACTATAGACAAAGAAAGGGCATTTTACCTCAAATCAAATGCATTATCCCCGCTCTGTCAATACACATTGGGAATCCCATAGGGCGGCGCACAATTGGCACAGCGTGGTCCGGGTTAGGGTTTGGCCAGGGTAGGCCGACAGTGTAAATAATCATTTGTTCCTAACTGGCTTACCTAGTTAAATAAAAGTTCAATAAAAAATTGTTACCGGTAGATAGAAACCACTAGTGGAAAAGTTGCGGCTGCCTGATAATCGACCAATCCGGTCCAAGGAATCCTTTTCTCTCACTGTGTGTCCTGAGGTCTAGTTGGCCTGTCATAAGAAACATGAGCCCCCTCTGTAGCAGTGTGAACCAGGGGGGCTGTTTTCTCAATGCCTCCTTGACCTGTTGCTATTGATGGGGGGACTCTGCGCCGCACCACATACAAACATCTTCAGGGACACCTCCGGCCGACATCCTCTCACTCCTCCCTCTCCCGGCGGCGCCGCAGTGTGAGAGAGGAGAGGAGAAAAGCTGTTGTTAATAAAAAACTGTTTCAAAAGAATAAAAAGAGGATGAAAAGGAGAGGTGAAATTGAGCGGGCCCTGGCTGTGTTATTCCTTCCCCGTATGGGAGCTGGCCTCTCGCGGTGTGTGTGTGTGTGTGCCTGCGTGTGTATCTGACGCTCTCGGGCCGGCGGGGGCCCAATGGGGGGGCTGAGGGAGGGGTCCAAGGATCACTGACCATTTCTGGCCCCGGGGCACAGCAAATTATTTGCCTCTCTGAGGCTTCAAAGGGGGGCAATTACACTTAAGTAACTAAATGAATAGATAGCCCAGCTTGGAGGCAGTTTGGGGAAACAGTGAAGCCCATTGAGGGGAAGAAGAAGAGAGAGGCACCACACCTCTGGAGTAATGTGCAACAGCTCCCAGCTTGCATCACAGGGAGAAAGGAGAAGAAGGAGAAGTAGGGGAGGAAAGAAAATAAAGTAATGCAACTGACTGAGCAAAGAAAAGAAGAGAAGAAACTGAAGAAGGGAAGACGGAACAGAGGAGGATGGTGCCAGCGTTTGGCGCCTGTCAAAAGGCAAAACAAAACAAATTCAGGCATGGCTCAACTCCACCTCCATGAGTTACATGTCCCAATATACCATAGCAGCAAATACGAAGTCAACTCAGCCCCCCCCCCAATGAAAACTCCCATTGAGCCCCATTGAGCGGACTGGAGAGGCTGTGAGGCTGCTTCTTTGGCACGGTTAGCTCACCTGCAGAGAGGCCTCTATAGTCGTATAAAGAGGCTTAGCAGCTGCCAGGGCTGTAAGTCTATGGCACCTAGTGGGAGAGGAGAATAGGGAAATGTAGGCCCCCCCTTTCAATGGCCCTCGCCACTTAGTAACAGAAGGCATGTGCCAAACTTGCAGAATGAGAATGAGGAGAATGAAAACGTTCCCTTTGGGGTTCACTAAATATCGGCAGTGGCGGCGACTCTCTTTCTTTGTTGTCAAAGTGAAGTCACCCCCCTCTCTCTCTCACACACACACACACACTCTCTCTCTGTCTTTCTCTCTCTCATAATTTCTCTATGAATAAAAGGACAATGAATGAAGTCAATTCAGCCAAAGACCCCCAACCAAAACAGCAGAGATATAGCAACAACAGGATAGAGAGGGAGAGAGCGAGAGAGAGACAAAGAGAGAGAGGGGAGAGAGAAAGAGAGAGAGAGAGAGACTGAGGTCCTGGGTCCCGAAGTGTGGAAGCCATCAATTACATAGGTAAAGCTACCAACCCAGCAGGACAGGGGCATTAGAATGCAGATATAGGCATGCAGGGCCATAGGGGTCCCATAGGCAGCAGATGCCTAGCGTAGCAGTCAAAAGAGCACCCAGGGGCATATAGTATAATGGTATAGAGGAGGCATATGCACTGTGAGGAATTTTCTTTCTATAGAACTGAGGAAGAATAGGAAATTCAATGGAATGATGAGTGAAATAGTGAGTCAATAAAAGCTATAGGTTATATAAAAGGTTATAATAAGTTATCGGTTTGCTCTGCATGTGGGGGTTGATCCATTCCATTCTGATATGACGTATTATCGCAAAAACCGAATATAACACTTTTCCTGACATATTAACACATACAGTAGCTAATGTCACTTTTCCTGACATATTACCACATACAGTAACTAATGTCACTTTTCCTGACATATTACCACATACAGTAACTAATGTCACTTTTCCTGACATATTACCACATACAGTAACTAATGTCACTTTTCCTGACATATTACCACATACAGTAACTAATGTCACTTTTCCTGACATATTACCACATACAGTAGCTAATGTCACTTTTCCTGACATATTACCACATACAGTAACTAATGTCACTTTTCCTGACATATTACCACATACAGTAACTAATGTCACTTTTCCTGACATATTACCACATACAGTAACTAATGTCACTTTTCCTGACATATTACCACATACAGTAACTAATGTCACTTTTCCTGACATATTACCACATACAGTAGCTAATGTCACTTTTCCTGACATATTACCACATACAGTAACTAATGTCACTTTTCCTGACATATTACCACATACAGTAACTAATGTCACTTTTCCTGACATATTACCACATACAGTAACTAATGTCACTTTTCCTGACATATTACCACATACAGTAACTAATGTCACTTTTCCTGACATATTACCACATACAGTAGCTAATGTCACTTTTCCTGACATATTACCACATACAGTAACTAATGTCACTTTTCCTGACATATTACCACATACAGTAACTAATGTCACTTTTCCTGACATATTACCACATACAGTAACTAATGTCACTTTTCCTGACATATTACCACATACAGTAACTAATGTCACTTTTCCTGACATATTACCACATACAGTAGCTAATGTCACTTTTCCTGACATATTACCACATACAGTAACTAATGTCACTTTTCCTGACATATTACCACATACAGTAACTAATGTCACTTTTCCTGACATATTACCACATACAGTAACTAATGTCACTTTTCCTGACATATTACCACATACAGTAGCTAATGTCACTTTTCCTGACATATTACCACATACAGTAACTAATGTCACTTTTCCTGACATATTACCACATACAGTAACTAATGTCACTTTTCCTGACATATTACCACATACAGTAACTAATGTCACTTTTCCTGACATATTACCACATACAGTAACTAATGTCACTTTTCCTGACATATTACCACATACAGTAGCTAATGTCACTTTTCCTGACATATTACCACATACAGTAACTAATGTCACTTTTCCTGACATATTACCACATACAGTAACTAATGTCACTTTTCCTGACATATTACCACATACAGTAACTAATGTCACTTTTCCTGACATATTACCACATACAGTAGCTAATGTCACTTTTCCTGACATATTATTGAATAGCTACCTGTAGTGCAGGTAGCACAAGCATTTCGCTACAGCCGCAATAACATCTGCCAACCACGTTCAATAAGAAAATGACAATAAAATGGGATTTGGTTTGAGGCATTGCTATAACTGTACGAGTCTCCAAGAGCGCTTGACGCTGCAGTTCTATCAAGCCGATCCAGTAATCCAAAATATGCAACAGTGATTCCTCCACCCTCCAAATCCCCCCCCCCCCCCCCCCGCCCTCGGCATCTCCCTATTCGGGGCACTCAGCAAGCCTCTATCCCCTCCAGGCACCTGGGCTCCAGGCTTCCTCCTCCTTCTTACCACTGCTAATTTAGAAGGGCCTCCAGGCGATCTTCTTCACAGTCAGAAAAGTGCAATTGTATTTTCCAGCTCATTAAGCAATAGCACAAAAAGAAGACCCCCCCCATCCTACTTTCCTGTCTACCCTCTGTTCAGAGAGAGGGAGAGAAGGATGGAGAGAGGGAGGGCTAAATAAGTGCTAAGTTTGAGGACAAAATGAAGAAAGAGAAAGATGGAGAAAGAGAGAGAGAGGGGGGAGAAGGAGAAATACGACTAAGTGACCTTCTAAATTAAATGTGTGCACCTGTATCAGATTGTTTGTATTAGCTAGACACTCGGGAGGCATCTTCTTAAATTCTCGACTCCTCCCCCCTCCCTCTCTTCATCGCTCCATCTTTTCAAAGCCAATCCCACTGCTCACTTGGTTCCAGTGAGTCCCATTGACAAGCAACCCGTGATTGTTTATTAAAAGAGCCTTTTAACTCTGCCAGCCCATTCCATTGTTGGGGCTTTTCATGGGGAGGACTTTGAAATTGTAATCTCAAGTCGGCTCAAGAGCACACTATTTGTCCTGACCTTTACTGCTTGTAATAACATTATTAGTACTATAGTATCAAACAAGTGCAATCCGGCAGGATCAAGGGCGATAGTGAAGAACCAATGGGGATCTCTTTAAAGTGGAGATAGAGTATGGTTTTTGTAAAGTCACAATCACACTGTGAAATATACACAGGACCCTAAGTGAAATATACACAGGACCCTAAGTGAAATATACACAGGACCCTAAGTGAAATATACACAGGACCCTAAGTGAAATATACACACGACCCTATGTGAAATATACACAGGACCCTATGTGAAATATATACAGGACCCTATGTGAAATATACACACGACCCTATGTGAAATATACACAGGACCCTATGTGAAATATACACACGACCCTATGTGAAATATACACACGACCCTATGTGAAATATACACAGGACCCTATGTGAAATATACACAGGACCCTAAGTGAAATATACACATGACCCTAAGTGAAATATACACAGGACCCTAAGTGAAATATACACACGACCCTAAGTGAAATATACACAGGACCCTATGTGAAATATACACACGGCCCTGTGTGAAATATACACACGACCCTATGTGAAATATACACAGGACCCTATGTGAAATATACACAGGACCCTATGTGAAATATACACAGGACCCTATGTGAAATATACACATGACCCTATGTGAAATATACACATGACCCTATGTGAAATATACACACGACCCTATGTGAAATATACACAGGACCCTATGTGAAATATACACATGACCCTATGTGAAATATACAAATGACCCTATGTGAAATATACACACGACCCTATGTGAAATATACGCACGACCCTATGTGAAATATCCACATGACCCTATGTGAAATATACACACGACCCTATGTGAAATATACACACGACCCTATGTGAAATATACACACGACCCTATGTGAAATATACACACGACCCTATGTGAAATATACACACGACCCTATGTGAAATATATACACGACCCTATGTGAAATATACACATGACCCTATGTGAAATATACAAATGACCCTATGTGAAATATACAAATGACCCTATGTGAAATATACACACAACCCTATGTGAAATATACACACGACCCTATGTGAAATATACACACGACCCTAAGTGAAATATACACAGGACCCTATGTGAAATATACACACGACCCTATGTGAAATATACACACGACCCTATGTGAAATATACACACGACCCTAGGGTAAAAACCAACATTGATCTGATCAAAATATCTCTACTATAGATATTCATTTCACAGTTAACGAAATGGTTGAAAACAACCGACTATTATTGCAAAAGGTGATAAAAGGGATGGGTTTAGTAATATTGGTGACCTATCTGGCATGAAGTTTATCACGTATCGGTATGAAGTCTCATTCCCTTTGACTCTGGGTGAGCTTATCGCTATTTTCCTCTAAACATTACAAAAGGGGCATTTGTTTCAAGACACTGTAGCATCATATTATAAATAGTGTCATAGTCAGGATATGACCTATGGGAACATTCCTCAACAGTGTCTACTATCTTTCTCGTGACAAGGGTTATCGCAAAACTCATTTGGTGTCAGGGCATGAGACGTTCAATAAGAAAATGACAATAAAATGCCCTTTTTGATCGTTTCTGATACAAATCACGCTATTTTTCAATTGTAATTATTCATTGATTCGATAAGAAGTTTGAATGGTGTGTGTATTTTATTTTATTCATATAACACAATAACGATTTAGAGAATATGTTGGTTTTCATTGATACAAATATTCTCCATGAGGCTGTAAACAGCCATGAATATCCATCTGATATTCAGTGGAACCAGATGGGCTGGATGTGCTGTCACAAGTTCTTTGGCCTGACAAAGTGTGACGGCACACACACACATAACAAGGCTTCAGGATCAGGATAAAACAAACACTGCTTTGATAACCTACTTATATCACCCAAACACACACACACACACACACTTTTGACCACAAACACACACTCGCGCAAACACAAACCCAACACAAACACACCTTTTTTAATATATTTTACCTACAAAACCCCCAGAAGGACGGTTGCAACACATCTTTTTCATTCTACCCTTTTCTCACTCACAGCCCACATTTCAGCCAATCTGTTTTTATTATGTGAAAAGAGCGTTTTTATATAATATACTGTATACTAAATTGCTGTAATTCATGCAATAGTTTCTGGTTTGGCCCCGGCTTGAAATACCGGCCAAGAGTGAAGAGAAAATTGAGGCTGCTGCCTAGGGTTTTCTCAAATATAATGCATCACAACTTTGGCTGAGAAGATAGTAGGAGTTTGTGGTGACATTCTTTGGTTGCCTTTGTAACCTCAAAGTAGTCACGCTAAGTTCTTTGTCCCCTGTATTCCCAAACCTCGCTCGCCCACTCGCATTGTCTCCAGACTTTCCTCAAGAATGCTGATTTCTATGGCCGACGAACGCGGAGGTCAAATGAAAATGGTTCATTGCATTGTCACCTCTTGCGGTGTACCACTACCTTAAACGCTTTCTGTTGGCAACTGTGTGTAATTCCCTCCTTCTCTCTCAAGGCCCGCTACAGAATCTGTTTTGTTTTGTGTAAAAGGCAGTTGGGATGGAATGACAAATGATAACAAGAAAGTAATTCCTCACAATAAGACTCATCTTCATCATCATCGGCATTCATATTCATATGGGGGCAGCAGGTAGCCATAACTATGAGAAAACTGAAAGGTTGCAAGGTCGAATCCCTGAGCTGACAAGGTAAAAATGTGTCGTTCTGCCCCTGAACAAGGCAGTTAACCCACTTTTCCAAGGCCGTCATTGAAAATAAGAATAAGAATTTGTTATTAAATGACTTGTCTAGTTAAATAAAGGTAAAATAAAAAATAGATATTTCAGTTATTATAGTGTTGTTATTCATTATAGTTAATTTGTAGTTGGAGTGGCAATAGTACTGTTATTCTTGTTATAGTACACTGCTAGATCAAATGGTGCTGTATAGATCCTAAACGGATTCAATGGCTCATTTTATTTATGGTGCTCAAAAATGTCATAGAAATAATGGTAGAAAAGTAGCCGGGGATTAATTTCACTTTTGTGCATTCTGTGACAGCATTTCTCTTATTTCCCAGCATGCATTCAGCGACCAGGACCAGTTCTCACTGACTGATGCCACTGTTGCCACAAGGAGGGAAGTGGCTTTGGCATAAAAATGTTAACCAACATTTAACTGCAAGCTTGAAGCCGGTCTGATGTGGATAGATTCGACTTGTTAAGTCAAATGAAAGGTCAAGAGATTTTCCAAGGATATCCTGCAACCCAAGGCAATGCTATTTAAACCAATTTAATTTAAATGGGAGAGAACTCTTGCCTGGTTTCCTGATGTTAGAGTTAAATGAAGATGGATGGAAATTAAGCAAGGCAAGGAACTTTTAAGATAAAACACACTCAAAATATTTTCTCATAGATTTCATGTGAAATGTATGAGGATGCCTCTCAATTTTGCTCACGTACCGTTTAAGCCATGCAGTTCTCGGTCTCTATCTCTGACACGTAATAAGAATTGATCAAACTGAAGACTAAGTAAATGGCTTTGGCAGATTCACCCCCAAAAATCCCTCTCTAGTGTGTATTTAATTTTCATGATCAGAATCCACACCATTCTGGACGGCTGATTCTCCACTCCTCTCCTCATACAGACTCATGTGAGAGCAGAGCGGTGAGAGAGTGGCGTGATTGGATGGCGATGGCCAACGAATGTGTCCCCTCGCCCCATCCTCCTGTGTGGTGTCAGCAAGTGTGTCCGTCTCACTCTGTTTCATTACCCATCAGCCGTTGTGTTTCTGTCTGTCAAGCCCATCTCACACGTATTGGGTTCCCCACTTTTAAAATGATTGGTTTGTTTGTCACTGTGCAGGGCCTCACCACGGCACAGACACCACTACAACAGGGAATTCACAGTTCACTGGGTGGACAGCTCAGCTCGGCACCTTTCACCCCCGGTTCCTTCTGACTGAGAATTCAGCTTTGCTGTACAGTGCACAACGCTTACGGCGAATGCGGTTGTAGTGACCAACTGCTTCGTGATCATATAGTCATCTAAGGATGTAATCACTGTCTGCAGAGTGCACTGTATTCAATTGGAATTCTCAAATTCTCCGTCTGGTTCCAAGCTATTCAGCTACAGTACCTTCCTTGTCTCACACACAAATCCAACTGCGTATGAAATCTAATTTGATTTTGATTGTGTTTAAGTACTTTTACGGGTGTCCTTAGTCCTTATATAGGGTCAGGGGTCATTCCAACTGTCTATGAGAGAAATAGGCCAAAGTCACGCTTTCATTCAGCAGTAAAAACCTATTACTTGAGCTAGGACTTAGATTAGGGGTCATCTACTATATAGGTTTCCATACTACTCATTTTGAACCTTATAAAGATGATCTAACTTAGTTTTTCTCACATTGTCTAAATTTGCTGCCCAAACTTGGCCCCTGCTTTTACGAACTGGCTGAGTGGTTCCATCGAAGCATGAGAATATTGGAAATGGCCCCATATGAGAGTCCTAAATGGCACTCTATTCCCTATGTGGAAGTAGCGCACTGCATAGGGAATAGGGTGCCATTTGTGACACAGACAAAGTTTTCATTTCGGGTGCCGAAGGAAAGTGTTTCCCATCGAACGGGTCGACCTTGGGGGACAGATCTGCTTTCAAACTCGGTAATGACATCTGACACAGTTCACTCGCCTGCATGCTGTTACAGAAATGCATTTTGGGGATCTAGGAGAGAAGGGCTCTGAAAGTCTGAAATTGAAGACCCCGGCCGAACATCAGGGGGGAACGTTTTACTGTAACTTGGTGTAAATTCACGTGTAGATTATTTACGGGTAGTACCTGTATCGGGTGAATCTCTGCATGGATTTGTGCTGCTCTATGATCCGCCTCTCATCCTCATCTAACACGACAGTTGGAAGATTAGATTGACCGAAGGGTACATGGTTGCTGGGATCTCAAACCTAAAACAGCTACGCTAGGAGATTGTGGAGAGTGCCTGTTGAGTTAGAGAGAGAGGAGACAGAGAGGCAGATTGTTAGATATGAAAATGCAGGGGTAGACTCCCAAATTAGGGCTTGACATTTTTTTAATGAGAAACTGTCACAGTGGTTCAGATATTGATAATGACAGACTCATTTGGGAGGAGTGTAAATGATTGTATCTATTCATTCAGGTATTTGGAAATGTAATTGAAATGACTCAAAAACTCTTAGGGTCGTTTTCCCGAACTCAGATTAAGCATAGTTCTGGACTAAATAACATTCTCAATAGAGAATTTCCATTGAAAGTGCATTATAGTCCAGGACTAGGCTTAATTTGAGTCTGGAAAAAGTGGTTCTATTTAGAACCCTCTATGTAGGGTTCTATCGAGAACGCGTTTATCGTTGGACGGTTCTTTCTAGAACCCTCTATGAACGGTTCCACCGGCCGTAAAATGTTATTATTTATGACAATACATTACATATATCATAAGACCTTTCTTTGAGGGCCTAGTTACACCCAAGCACATTGGTGTTAGGAATCTCCTGGTTTACAGGCCACATCAGGCCTTCAAGTCACATTATGCTGGTTTGCAAAGTGATGTGTAATTCCTATTGGAATTCAGCCAGAGTTATGATATCCAACAAGTGGAATTGTTAATCACCTGCAACCTGCATTCAGAATGACTGATAGGGTAGGGAAGATTGAATACTGAGACGACCTCAATCATTTAAACTGGAACAACCATCTCAGTAACGGGTGCAAATTGGATGTTTAGAAAACTATGTTATTTATTTTTGTGTAGCATCAAATTAATCAACCAATCAATGTACTTGCAAAAACCCTGATATTACAGTAAAACAAACTATTCTGAAAATCTCCCTGCAATAGAGCATCCTTCTTGCCTTCCAAAGAATCATCAAAGAATCCTTTCTTCCTTAGAATGTTAAAGGTTCTAGGTAGAACACTTATCCTTACAAAGAACCCTTGTGTGAAAGCGAAGTTGTGCATCTCGCTCATCGCAATATCTGCAGTGCTGCTCGAGACAACATCCTTTCGCTGAGTTCACCAATCAACTTTTCCTGTCCATGTGTAGCTTTGAGAAAAAGCTTGATTGCCCACAGAACTACGTCAGTTTGGTAAGTTGTCCAACCATAACAGTCATGTGGTTTGACATAAATCATATAAAGTCATAAACCAAATATGACTTGTTGTCAAATGACGTGAACCAATTACACTTAATGTGTGACATAAGTTCATTCATAGTGTGACTTAAAGATGCACTCCGGGATCTTAAGCACAATAAATTCAGATCATATTGCACTAATTGGATTTGTAAACATATCACACAAATTGCAAAAATCGTATGATATATCATAAAAATT
Organism: Oncorhynchus nerka; assembly: GCF_034236695.1. NCBI lineage: Eukaryota > Metazoa > Chordata > Actinopteri > Salmoniformes > Salmonidae > Oncorhynchus > Oncorhynchus nerka. Next base: position 32,615,559 of record NC_088410.1, read on the forward strand.
GCTACATTCGTAACATATCACACTAAATGGATGAGGTAGTACACTATTGGATGATGTGACACACAAAAAAATGGGGACCACTTTTGGCTCGTGAGCACCACTTTCAAAACTAGTGGCTGAAATTAAAAAGTTTGAGAGTGCATCTTTAAGTAGGACACATAAGGTCATAAACCAAATATGACTGACGGTCAAGTAATGTGAACCAATCATTCAAATAATGAATGATTCACCCTTTAATCCAACTAAGCTGTAAATTGAAGTGTGAAGAGTAACAAAGACAATCCAGAGAGGGCTGAGTGGGTCTCCAGTGTATTGGAGTGACCATGCACTCTCTCTGTCTCTCTAAGTGTCTTCCTTGCCTTATTAACCTAAGAGTGATTGGGCTAAGGCAATTCAATTAAGACAAACCCCCCACTTGTTGCCTACTAGGTGGCCATTTTGCACTTAACCAAGTCTTAATTGTGTATTTGATCCTGCTGATGACTGTTGGAAGTCAAACAGGCTTTCAGTGGGGTCCTGAGATAGGTGGGGTTGGCCATGCCAGGTAGGCCATCTTGGATTATATGGTGTTATTTACTGTGGTATCATGTTGGGAGTGCAGAAGGGTGATGCTTTGGGATGATACACGTCATGAAAGATAGTTGAAGTCAATGACACTGGGGCGAAGTGATGATTTTAGTGAAGGAGAATGTCTGAGAGAATCATTATGTTACAACGCCCCTGAAGGAAATGAGAGACTAAACTTTAAGAGCTTATTTTGCGTACTGGTGGCACTTCAATCAAAGGCATTAATGTTCAAATAATATGTGGTCACATAAGGCCTATGCTGCCACGAAATAATGTTTTGTGATAAGAAACAACTAGGTCTACAAATATGAAATCAGGCCAGGACTACACAGATATTCGAAACTGTCAAGTAAATGTTTTGTTTTTTCTAATATTTAAAGTATTTTTAAAAAGCTGTTAATTGTCCCTTTAAAATGTCTGTTTTTTCTTTTACTTTGTGGAAGGTATTTGATGGCAAATGCCAAATATTCCAACCTTTGTATTTTGTTTTTAATTCTTCAAAGTTCATTTGACTATTTTAATTTCAATGTTGCTCGATGTGTATTCTTTCTGTGGGAATATGATCATTTTCAAAAACATTTTTGAAATACTGCCCCTCTTATCACCCGATCAAGTATGTTTGTTCTCTTCTTCCAAGAAATGAAACCGTCTTTAATGTCAGTGGTTGTGCCTCCTTCCTGCAGCTATGCACTGGACTATGAAAAATATTTTGAGGACAACTGGTTAAGTGGAGTTAACCGTTCCCTTTTCTCCCCGAGGTAGCTTCCTTTTTGATCCCGCCGAGGCTGGCGCCTTCCAAAACACAACTTGTCTGGCTTATTAAATCGTTTGACCTGAAGAAAAAACGCCTGTTGCTTCTCAACCGAGCCTATTGTAAACTTTTAAAAAGTCCATGACAGCCTGTAAATTGGCGTAATGCTGTGTGACAAACAGTCATAGCAAATCGATTTATTTCTCCATTATGTCTGTTCATAAATGTTTATATGACTTTTAATATTTGAATGAGTTTCAATTTATTTGTATATTTGTGTATTTCCTTATTTTTGGTCATTTCTCCTATTTTAATTGAGCCTATTTAATTCTTTAGAATGATTCCTTTATAACCTTGCATTCTTCTGTATCTTATCACAACGTTCTCGGGTGCGAAATTAATTCATTTAAAGGTTCCAATAAGTGCTCAACTAATGGATGTAAACACTCATGAGGCCTCCCCACTGGTTAATTGCGCTAAAATTGGTCTACTTTGTGTTCCGCGGAGACAAAAAAACCCTTGAGCTATCAATGCACCAGCTCCGCACGGGGTCTGTATGATTAAAACTTCTTGTTGCTTTCAAAGGCCCTCTTGATGTCTCTTGGAAGGCAGAGGGCCAATGGGGACGGAGGAAAGGAGAGCTGGGAACGTCACGAGGCCGAGTTGAGACGATGATTGGACGGCGCGGAGAGGGGAACACGTACTGCCCTTTTATAGACGACCCCATCTAGTGAGTTGAGCTACTGGGCAATATTCTGACAGCGAGGACAGCACCAGACGCTATACTCTCGCAAGTGATTCGATTTTCCTGAGCTGGCCAGGCGGAGGTGTATGGCCCCGTACCCCTTTGAGATGAATCCCGTTGGCCTACCGGGGTCTCCGTCCCACGAGATTAAACTCCACCAGAAAGAACAGTCGGATACGGAGTGTGAGGAACTTCAACCCAAAGATATGACAACCGACAAAGGATACAAAAGTAAGACGAGCAGTCTTCCATTCAGCGTCGAATCATTGATTTCCAAGAAAACAACCTGCAGGACTTACTATTCTTCTCCCTCTTCGGATTCGGGTCTCGTTCAACCGAAGCCTGTGGCGGCGGCGGTGCAGATCACCGAACAGTTTTCTCCAAGGACTTTTTACGTTGAGAGGAAAGTTTCCCCAGAAAGCTCGCAGAGCGTGTCGGACTGTCAGAATGACGACAATCAAGATTTTTGTGAGAAAGACCAGAGCACTTGGTTCCAGACTTCATCTTTCTCGACTCCCCCCCGTAAGTCCCTGCTAATTAGGCCAACTATTCCCTATTGTTTGTCTATTATACTAATAATATATAGCAGTAGTTTCTCTATTATTAGTCTTATTATTGATGTATTAGATCGTTATTACCTCACATAGTAGATCACATATGTTGTCATCAGTGTGGTCGTGCCTGTCTATCCAAAAATATCTAGAATTTGCCTCGAAATGTCCCTATATCAGTCTAATAGTACAATGTAATTTCAGAGTAGCCTGATAGGTCTAAACTCTGCACCATTAGACAAAGTTTGTCATAGGCCTATTTTTAGAATTGGGAAATTGGTAGGCCTATCCATTAAAAGCCACGGTGCAGGAATAAACCTTATGGCAATGTCCTTAAAATGTATACGTTGTTTGGTGAGACTAATTGTGAAGAAAAAAATACGTTTTATTGTCACATAGGCGCAGTGAAATGTGTTGTTTTAAAGGGTCAGCAGTCCTTGAGTTTTTCATTTAATAACAATACTTTTTAATTTATTTGTCCCCCCAGGAAGCTTAAGTCCACCTCCATGTCCTTTAAGGAAACATAAAAACAACCGAAAACCTCGAACGCCTTTCACTACCTCCCAGCTGCTCGCTCTGGAAAGGAAGTTCCGACAAAAGCAGTACCTCTCCATTGCAGAGCGAGCCGAATTCTCCAACTCCCTCAATTTGACCGAGACCCAGGTCAAAATCTGGTTCCAAAACAGAAGGGCTAAAGCCAAGAGACTTCAGGAGGCCGAGTTGGAAAAGTACAAACTGGCGTCGAAACCCATGCTACCTGCCTTTGCTCTGCCATTCCCCCTGGGAGCGCACATGGGCTCTCCATCTCTCTATGGACATTCTAACGCCTACCCCAGGCCCACGTTACCTGTTCCGGGACTCTTCGGTGGACCTGTCACCTATGGAATGTATTATTTGTCTTGACCTAGATTGTGTATTTACATTTGAGAGAATATTATATGTCATTTGTATGTCTTCAAACATGGTTGCAACACTTAACTTTACTCCCTGTCTGAAACATGGATATATATTTTTTCCAGAAAGGCAACATTTCCCAGAAAGCCCATAGGCCTATATTTGTCTACGCGACAGAGATCATTTTTAGATATATGTTGTATACGCTCATTAAAGTCAAATAGGCCAATACTTGTGGGACATGTTCTCATGCCTAGATATGCTTAGCCAAATGTTGGCCACATTGTTGATTGAAGGATGGTGATTGCAAGATCATTTTATATCAAAGGCCTGTAGGCCTTATTTTGTATATTTCCGATAGCGATTTCTGATAGTTGAGCAATTATCAATGGCCAAGTTGTTAATGCACGTGAGGCCTTAAAACACAACCCGTTTGCCACTTGCAGCGTTTGTAATTGATCACTAGACCTATACATTGTTTTGTATCCATTTCGATTATACACAAAGGGGGGCATTAACATTAAGTTTATGTAATTTAACAGGACTAGACAACGGCAATATCCTCGTGCATAATATATAGCCCTGTGCGCCATGCAACGAAAAAAGTACTTAAAAACAGCCTTATTGAAAGTGCCTTCAAATACCAACTAGGCCTATTTTGAGCTCTCGAAAAGCTTACTTGAACTGTAAAATGTCTGTCATTTGTTCAACATTGACGATTTTTCACACTCAATTGTACGTGCATACAATTATGAAAAATCATGATCAACAGAATTATGCATGTGTACATTTGCCGCATTTTTTTTCCAGTTGCAAGCTCTGTAAATCCGGTTTATTTTCATGGTGTGAAATATTACTTTAGAAAACAAATGTGCATAAACGATTTGTACTTTTTCACTATGAGAGGCCTTAAGACCAATTACAAATGGGATATTTGTATGATAAATTGATTTTATTTTCAAGAAATATAAATAATATCATTGTAAATAGTGTTCACGTGTCCTGCAACTCTGATGGAAGAAGGCGCAGGAATATTGATATTTATTAAATATCTCTGTATCTGTACTGTGTACATACATGGTCTTATTTTAATTATTCACTTATACCTGTAAAAACTGAGCTCAGTAAATAAACATTATAATTTAAACTTCTGTTGAAATGCTTTTGTCTCGGTCAATGAACACTGATTACACGTATTACACCACACGGTGAACATCAAGATTGAAAGGGAAAATTGACTTGACAGGAACCAATGTAGGTCTACATTTTCTCCTCATTTTCTCTTCATTTGAAATGTGAGAACAATTTCTAATTTCAAGGTTCAGTATTTAGCCTCCATCTATTTTGAATAAAATGTGTATAATTCGTTCTTCTATGACGACTGAAATGGTAAATTGCTGCAACAAAAACGGCAAAAAAAAAGTGTTCTTGATACTTGCAATGTTTAAACGAACAATATCCTTAGGCTATATATGTTTCTTAACAATTTAATTGTTGTGCGAATTAGGCCTACTTTGACAAGAAAAACGGAAATTATAGGCTACCTTCACAAGACTAGACTTGTGCGGCTGTTGTAATATGCCCTGCACTACCAACATAATCATACGCTTTCATAATATTTTTCCTTGATATATTGTTTTATTTGTGTCTTGTGGCCATTTGATAAGATAAACGGTAGTTGAAACTACCAATGACGTTTGGATGCTATGATTGTTTTATTCATTTCTGTCATATTAAACACAACAACAGTAGATTTCCACCACTATTATTCAATCTATTTCTTAATTGCACATTAACCGTTGTATCATCAATGACCAAGCATTTCGTAGAGGCCTACTCAACAAGTGATGATATGTCTTCATTTCTCCCATGGTGGTTTAGGCTACAGTTTTGGAATGATATGGCATTTTTCACCACCAAGTAGCCTAGGGAACTTTAGCGAAATTGGGAGGATGTTCAGTATTTCTGAAATATGACAATCTCCAAGAAACCCGTCGTGATTCTGGAGTAGTGCCTAAGGGTCCTCATGTTGGAACCACCTCACACTCCAACACGGTAGTAGGCGATATACACTCATTATTTGTTTCCCGACCAATGGATGCACCAAAGAAATAGAAGCACTTCCACAGTTGCGCAGTGTGGGTAAACACATGGACGAGGTATTTTGTCAATTTAAGTATTGTAAAATAAAACGTTTTTGTAGCCATGTCATTTCTGGAAATATTATACCATGCAACGTGTGCTTGTCCTGCACGGCATATAATTATAACATTTTCCACACGTAGGCGTTCGTCTGAAATCTCATGTGTTTTGCATTCCGACCATGGCTGTAATATTGGTACTTACAACTTGCAAGTTTGTCGAACGTTTAGTTTGCAGAGTTAGCATTGAAAATGCAGTTACGTTTTACATTAGTGCTTGCAATGATTAAGCAGCGTTTTGCTCACCTGCAGAAGAAATATACACGCGTTGGCATGCTTGTACAATTCAAGACATGTGGCTGTTTCGAGTGTCACCACATTGTTTCTTGACAGCAGTACAGAAATGGCAGCTTGACAAACACAATAGCAATACCCAACGGAATCCATCATGTGTCTTGGCATTTCTCCTGGGTAAATCCATTTGAATTCGGTCACTTTGACAGCATCCCTTGATTTAACAAAACTTTCCATACATGGGGCGGCAGGGTAGTAAACGAAAGGTTGCAAGTTCGAATCCCCGAGATGACAAGGTAGAAATCTGTCGTTCTGCCCCTGAACAGGCAGTTAACCCACTGTTCCTAGGCCGTCATTGAAAATAAGAATTTGTTCTTAACTGACTTGCCTAGTAAAATAAAGGTAAAATACATTTTAAAAAATACATGTTTGTCCATGGTAGAAGCGGTCAGAAAGGGACTTTTTGGACCTGAATGCCAAAACATTCAGGAGATAAAGGTACTCAAAGTTGACTCATTTTGCATACCTTACCACATACCATGAGACATCCATGTCGTCATCACTGGAAAAGATAAACGGTTGAGTTTAATATAATTTAAAAGCTTGCAAACGGGGTTGTCAAAATGTGTTTTTTTTATATAAAAATGGACATTTTAACCTTTAACGTCAATTATCTAAAAACTCATTTAACTCTTGAGATTTTTCATATTTCCATATGTTGTAGTTTAAACCCCACTTTAAATCATCCGATGTTTTTGTGTTGTGCCGGCCATTGTTTGAGACACAGCACACTCTTGAATACAGGGTGAGTGTCATTTCAATCACAGGTCCATTCTATTTCTATTCCTTTACACCAGGCTTTTCCCAAACTAGGTCAGGCTAGTCATGTTTTGAAGGACGCGTGACTCGGCCTTTTTGTCGAGCCGGTTGGGGAGTTGCAGCTATGAGACAAGATAGTAATCACGAAATTGGGGAGAAAAAAGTTGATTAAAAATAAATCAATTGTACTCTCATTTTAGTACATTTATCAGCCAAAGCATGACACCCACACTGTATTCAAGAGCATGTTTTGTCTCAATCGATGGCGGGCACAACACTAAAACCTCAGATGATGTAATAGGCTCTAAGCTACAACATATTAAAATATGAATGGGTCTAAGCTACATCTATTTTTGGACTTATAAATTAATTATATGTACCCATTGATCCTTGAAGAATAGAATTTATAAATGCCTCATGAGCTTAATTCAACTGTTGTACCCCTTCAGAACCCAAAATGTTAGATTGTTTTACAAAGAAAATGTCAACAAACACTATATAGCCTCAAAACATGGTTAAAAGTATCATTTGGATATAATGGATGTTGCCTGTTCATGCCCTCTGTTCCTGTGTGCGGATGATCCTGCCATTAGAATAAGGAGACTGTTGAAAAGACCCTAAGCAGCCAACTGCCTAAAGTCAGGAAGTGGTTATCTGACAACAGACTCTCTGCATTTAGGCAAAAGAGAATGTATCCTGTTTGGTTGCAAACACAAAGTGAGAAAATCTTCCAACTTCTCAGTCAAGTGTAATGGTGTAGCGTGAGGGAAAGATAGTATGTTACATACTTGGTATGTTAACTGGACCAACACATGACAGGTGAACTAATGGTTGTGAAGGTCATTATAAAAGGTTTACTCCAGGACAAAGTGTTTTGGCAAAAGTAGCCATGTTTCTGGATACGGAGACTATGAGGAACCTGACAACATCTCCGATCCAGTGCCACTATGACTATGCTTGTATCTCATGGTTCAAGCTTCAAACGGCCCAAAACAAACTAATGAAAATTATCCTCAAACTCAGCTGTAGGACGCACATTGGTCCTAATCGTTTCAGGAAACTGAACTGGCTTCCGGTTTATCTCTAGGTGGTGCAGATCGAACTGTTGATGTTTTTTAAAGTTATATGTTGGACTAGTAACCCAAAGGTCGCAAGATCGAATCCCGGAGCTGACAAGGTACAAATCTGTCCGTTCTGCCCCTGAACAAGGCAGTAAACTCACTGTTCCAAGGCCGTAATTGAAAATAAGAATTTGTTCTTAACTGACTTGCCTAGTTAAATAAAGATAAAATAAAAACATTTAAAATACATGACCATGCCCCCGGTTACATGTCTGGTTATTTTAATTTCATTAGATGACCTCTATACCAGGCAGTATGTCGGAGGAAAAGGAAGGCCCTAAAAAATTGTCAAAGACTCCAGCCACCCTAGTCGTAGACTTCTCTCTGCTACCGCACGGCAAGCGGTACCGGAGCGCCAAGTCTAGGTCCAAATAGCTTCTTATTTATATAAGACTCCTGAACAGCTAATCAAATGGCTACCCTGACTATTTTCATTGCCCTCTCCCCTTTACGCTGCTGCTACTCTCTGTTTATTATCTATGCATAGTCACTTTAACTCTACCTACATGCACATATTACCTCAATTACCTCGACTAACATGTGCCCCCAGTACATACCGGTACCCCCTGTAGATAGCCTCTCTACTGTTATTTTACTGCTGCTCTTTAATTATTTGTTATTTTGATTTTTACTTAACACATATGTTTCTTAAAACGGCATTGTTGGTTAAGGGGTGATGAGTAAGCATTTCACTGTAAGGTCTACACCTGTTGTATTCGGCGCATGTGACAAATACAATTTCAATTGATTTGACTCTCATAGCCATCACACCAAAGCCAGTGTGGCCAATATCAGACCCGTTTGCTATAGGAGCATGTCTGGAAAAAGCTATTTCCTTAACACTGGTGCAGAGGAATGGAATGGTGTACCAAACCATATAATATAAATTCCTACGTTCAAAGTCCCTAAGATACACCTTAAGAAATGGTTTATGGGCAAAATGCTTTAAAACTGCACAGGCTTAAATAAAGTATAATTGTTTTCAATGAACGTTACATGGTCATCTATTTTATTCCTTTTACGGTTTCGTCCCTATTTATGAGATGTATTTTGTTTCTATGTTATAACGTTGTGTATATTTTGTTTTCATGTATTTTCATGAGGACCACAATGGAAATACGTTTAAACGTTTTGTGTCAATCCTCAGTGATTTTAATGGCATGGTACGGTATCTACACGTGTGGTTGTATTGTGTTTTAAAATGGTCAAATACACCAATGGGAAAATGTGTGTGGAAGGTCTCGTTCAAATCAAAAGGTGTGCGGGCATAAAGTCAAATGGATTTACCCTCCTTTGCTGCTACTCTTTGTTATTATCTATGCATAGCCACTTTAATAACTCTACCTACATGTATATAATTACCTCAACACCGGTGTCCCCGCACATTGACACACCGACTCTGTACGGATACCCCCTGTATATTGCCCCGCTATTGTTATTTACTGCGGCGCTTTAATTATTTGTTATTCTTATCTCTTACTTTTTGTTTTGTATTTTCTTTAAAACTGCATTGTTGGGTAAGGGCTTGTAAGTGAGCATTTCACTGTTGTATTCGGCGCATGTGACAAATAACATTTGATTTGATGTGAAGATGCGTAGTGATGCCATCTCTGCCAAGTCAGTGGCACTCATTTACCAAATACTTTCAAATACAATATTAGACAAAGAATATCAACTCCCGCAATTGTACACTTTATACATGATCTAATAGCAATATTTTATTTAATAGCAATATTGGACCAATGGGGCAATGGACTCGTGTATCTGTTCCATTATGGCTGTGAGCGCACAGTCAACGCCATTGAGGCCATCTCCATTATCTTCTACTACCACTATGAGTTGGTAAACAAACGGAATGGTTGCACACTGCCACCTGGATGTGTTGTTTGAACAGATATAAAGCCAAGGGGTTGGGATGTATACTCATGTTTGCTAATGAGTATAATTCATGGGTTGATTCCTCTTGATGACCCAGATGGAATTATGTGAGCCTTCCTTAACCCATAGGATGTTCCACCCAGTTAACCACTTCAAAATGTTGAAAGTCCTCAATTGTGCTGCCCAGGCTAAAACAGGATTGTGAACACTAGAGTCCTCTGTCTCGATGGGCAGTGCATGGTCAGGAAAAACGCATTGCCCTAAATGTTAGGCCTATTTGACTTTATTTCACTCTGTTCATCTCTGAAATGTGTGTCTGTCCGGGCATTTTGCTCTGAGGTAATGGTATCTTCCTATCCCTCAGAATACAAATTCAGTTGCCTACTTGGAGGCATCCAAGGCCCACATCGTCCATTATTCAACAGAGGTGACCATCCAATACATGCATAGAGTAGAAGACTCACTCTCACTCTCTCTGACACACACACACACACACACACACACACACACACTGCAAACTGGAGTGAGAGTCCATACTGTCCTCACTGTTCTCCCTCTCCCTGTCTTCTCAGCTGGAGAAGTGTGTGTGTGTGTGGGGGGGCGAGTTTTAGAAACCCTCTCCTAACCTGCCACGTTAATTATCCTAACCTGCTGTGTAATACAACCTAACCTGTTACGAAATGTCACTTCTGCTTGTCAAAACCGGCAGCCTGCTTTCAGAACAGTGTGAGTTTCCACTAATGCGATACACATGTAAAAGATATGTTCCAGGTAGAATGTCCCAGATAATAAACGCTATTGTGTACTGACAAGTTTTTACCACTGGGTGGCAGTATATGTATGTATTTGGCTGCAGGTTGAATGTGGCACCTAGACTCACATCCCTAAACTCAGCAAAAAAAGAAATGTCCCTTTTTCAGGACCCTGTCTTTCAAATATAGTTAGTAAAAAAATCAAAATAACTTCACAGATCTTCATAGTAAAGGGTTTAAACACGGTTTCCCATGATTGTTCAATGAACCATAAATTGAATCAGAAATTAATGAACATGCACCTGTGGAACGGTCTTTCAGACACTAACATTAAGGTCACAGTTCTGAAAACTTAGGACACTAAAGAGACCTTTCTACTGACTCTGAAAAACACCAGAAGAAAGATGCCCAGGGTCCATGCTCATCTGGTGAACATGCCTTAGGCATGCTGCTAGGAGGCATGTGGACTACAGATGTGACCAGGGCAATAAATTGCAATGTCCGTACTGTGAGAAGCCTGATTGTCCTCGCAGTGGCAGACCACGTGTAACAACACCTGCACAGGATTGGTACATCCAAACATCACACTTGTAGGCCTGTTGTAAGGCAGGTCCTCACCAGACATCACCGGCAACAACGTCGCGTATGGACACAAACCCACCGTCGTTGGACCAGACAGGACTGGCAAAAAGTGCTCTTCTCTGACAAGTCGTGGTTTTGTCTCACCAGGGGTGATGGTCGGATTCACGTTTATCATCGAAGGAATGAGCATTACACCAAGGCCTGTACTCTGGAGCGGGATCGTTTTGGAGGTGCAGGGTCCGTCATGGTCTGCGGTGGTGTGTCACAGCATCATCGGACTGAGCTTGTTGTCATTGCAGGCAATCTCAACGCTGTGCGTTACAGGGAAGACATCCTCCTCCCTCATGTGGTACCCTTCCTGCAGGCTCAACCTGACATGACCCTCCAGCATGACAATGCCACCAGCCATACTGCTCGTTCTGTGCGTGATTTCCTGCAAGACAGGAATGTCAGTGTTCTGCCATGGCCAGCGAAGTGCCCGGATCTCAATCCCATTGAGCACGTCTGGGACCTGTTGGATCGGAGGGTGAGGGCTAGGGCCATTCCCCCCAGAAATGTCCGGGAACTTGCAGGTGCCTTGGTGGAAGACTGGGGTAACATCTCACAGCAAGAACTGGCACATCTGGTGCTGTCCATGAGGAGGAGATGCACTGCAGTACTTAATGCAGCTGGTGGCCACACCAGATGCTGACTGTTACTTTTGATTTTGACACCCCTTTGTTCAGGGACACATTATTCAATTTCTGTGGAACTTGTTCAGTTTATGTCTCAATTGTTTAATCTTGTTATGTTCACACAAATATTTACACATGTTAAGTTTTCTGAACATGAACGCAGTTGACAGCGAGAGGACATTTCTTTTTTTGCTGAATTTAGTTACCTCGGCTCACGGCACACTTTTCATACTTGCACTAATGTATGAAATTAGTATTGTGAATGATGTAAGTTTTGTTTGTCGTTAGCTGAATTTATTTATGTCAATGCTGAATTACTGTATGGATTACATTTGAGTCCTTTAGCAGACACTCTTATCCAGAGTGACTTACAATTAGTGCATTCATTTTAAGATAGCTAGGTGAGACAACACATCAATTGTATAATGTTAATTCTCCCTCAACAAAGTATTATTAGTATTTATATAGTATTTGGGAAGGGGGGGGTTCAGACAGTTTCGAAAGATGGGCAGGGACTTTGCTGTCCTGACTTTAGAGGGAAGCTTGTTCCACCATTGGGGTGCCAGGACAGAAGAGCTTTGAATGGGCTGAGCGGGAGCTGCCCTCCTATAGACGTGGGAGGTTCAAGAGACCAGAGGTGGCAGAACGGAGTGCTCGGTTTAGGATGTAGGGTTTGAGCATAGCCTGAAGGAAAGGAGGTGCAGTTCCCCTTGCTGCTCCGTCGGCAAGCATCAGGACCTTGAAGATTATATGAGCTTTGACTGGAAGCCAGTGGAGTATGTGGAGGAGCGGGGCGATATGGCAGAACTTAGGTTGAACACCAGGCAGACTGCGCCATTCTGGATAAGTTTCAGGGGTTTGATGGCACAAGCGGGGAGCTCAGACAAGCAGAGTTGCAGCAGTCTAGATGGGAGATGACAAGTGCCTGGATTGGGACCTGCGCCGCTTCCTGTGTGAGGAAAGGTCGTACTCTATGGATGTTGTAGAGCATGAAACTGCAGGAACGAGTCACTGCTTTGATGTTTGCAGAGAACGACAGGATGTTGTCCAGGTTCTTTGCACTCCTGGAGGGGAACACTGTGGATTTGTCCACCGTGATGGAGACGTATTGACGCGGGCAAGCCTTTCCCGGGAAGAAGAGCAGCTCTGTTTTGACGAGGTTGAGCTTGAGGTGGTGGGCCGACATCCAAGCTGAGATGTCTGCCAGGCACACAGAGATGCGTGTCGCTACCTGGGTGTCAGAAGGGGGAAGGAGAAGAGTAGTTGAGTGTCATCCGCATAGCAATGATAGGAGAGATCATGTGAGGACCGAGTGACTTGGTTTACAGAGAAAACAGGAGATGGCCTAGCATTTTGGATGTGGCATTACCCTAGTTATATGGCCTTTAAACCATAACAATAGTGATTGAATCAATCATCCCTCATTCAATACTAAATACTGAGGAATATCATTATATTTGATAAATTGTTGCCTCATCCTTTCGATCTAATATACATCTTGGTAGATGTCTGAAGATTCTGTTTTTAAAAAATGACACAAAACGTTAATTTAATATTATAATGATGGCACCTGTAGAAGGTGGGCAATGTCATGGGCTACATACCCAGTTGATTGAGATGTATTGTCATTAGTTTGTAGTCAGGTTCAAGGATCCATCATAAATATTTTATTAGCAGCTAACGTGAGTGTTCAGTTATCAAGATTAATTTACTAAAATCATGCATGATAATAAACATTGTACAGTACATTTTTGATTTGTTGTCTCTTGTTACTGGGTAGTGTAATCGTCAGTCATATACACCTCGCCAATCACAGGTCTATTTATAGCGTCCCCTTCTCAACCTTGCAGCTCGATTGGCTACTTCTCTCATCTAAAGGTAGGCGGGCTATGTTGCGACATTTCATCCCTGGATGCAGATTGGATTAGATATGCACAATATCAGATTTTTGATTGGCCTGCGGCTCGTGTAGAATAAAAATAGGAGGAGTTATGATACAGATAATTTCCGCTATTGGTGTTATTTGACAGTACTGTAAAGATTGACGAGAAACACGCAGTTCAGGTAAGGGCGGTTATCGTTTTCACTTAACAGGTCAATAAATATCATGTAATTGCTAGTGGGAGGTATGTCTAGCTGCATAAATTGACATATGTATGAGTCTTTGTGATAGAGATTGTGTCACCAATGTCCAGATAGTGCGCGGGCTGTGCCGAGCATGTCAATCAATAAGCACTGTCCCTGCGGAGGTCAAAAGACAGCATCTTTGCATTAACAAGATTCTGGTGGCTTTTCTACACGGGCCGACTTGGTGAAATTCGAAAGCGACAGTATTTGTACATTAAATTAGATTTTTTTCTACGGCTGGTTGGTCTCATCGTAAACAACGATCTAACGTTAGCTGTTGTGTTTGCATTATCTGTCATCATATGCCACTGCTAACGAGAGGGGACCATAGTTAACGGCTAGCTAGCGAGGTGTATGATGCTTGCCTGCTGTTTCAAAGCGTGTCAACTTAGCTAGCTATACTGTAACCAGGCTACTGAATGTTTTGGTGTAGAGGCACACATTGTAACTGTTAGCTATGTACCTAGCTAACTAGCTACAAAATAATGAGATTACTTAATTGAGTTCAAGTTTCTAATGGGCTTTCCAGAACATGTTTGGCCCTGTAGTACTGCTAAGGTAGATCAGTGCCTAGACACGAAATTAGCATAACTTCACCAGTTTCATTACCGTACTCTGCGCAAAAACACACCCACGGTTTGCGCAGGTCCGAACGAGAATGCGGCTACATTAGATTCAAATGAACGAGTTGAGGCACGATCGATTTGATGTGGAGAAAGACAACCCTCTCTGTCACCATCAATTCATCGGACAGGCCCTGTCCCGACTTCTCTGTTTACAAATGGCTCTTTATAGCTACTAAAGGGCCGACCAGGTGATTAATGAGGACTAGTAATGCAACACCACACGCCAGAGTTGCGAATTATGCAACAACTATTTTGACATAGACACCCGAGCTGACCTACTATTGCCACACTGTCCTGCTACGGTTCACGCGACTCATGAGCTACTAATGCATGTCACACGAGCTATAAAGTAGTTTTAACCTACACATTTGAAAACGGTAATATGGTTCATGCTAATTTATAGACTTTTTAGAGAGCAACGGTCAAGTTGAGCCATATCCGTATGCAGGTTTCTGTTCTCTATGACCCTAGTTATTGCTCATCACAGAAAGTTGGCTCAGTCACAGTTCATGTAGTTTCTGTCGTTGCTGCCATGACACAGTAACGATGCCATCCTTATCTGCAATAAAACATGTCCAAGCCCAATCAGTAAGCCATGTAATTGTTGTATAGTTATCTGAAACGAAGCACGCAAAAAGGGCCAGACCAATTCATTTGAGCAATCTAGTAGGCCTAGCCTATGTCCCAGTCCATTGTCCCCACAGTCGTTTTGTCTGTTCTCTAGGGTCTGACAGGCTGACCCAGTAGAAACAACATGCTATAGGCTGTTGTTGGTGGTTGTAATCCCTGGCCCAGAATGTGCAGTGTACGTAAATAAAACGGGCTTGGTTGTGCTATTCTTGCTCCTGGTGTGAGTGGAGGAGGAATGACGAGAGAGGGAAAGGGAGTTAGTCCATGCCTGGCCTTGGGACATCAACACTGGCAGCATTGTTTTTATGAGGACAATGGGAGTAGCCACCCAGCTATATGGAGGTGTTACCGGAGAGTGTGAGAGAGACAGTTCTAGTGTCGGCTTCTGCTAGAGGAGATTTGTAACATTTACTCTTTTCACTGACAGTGATCTTATTACCCTGTAATAATTCTGCTAGCCTTGTAGTAGTAGAGCGCAATGAATGCAATAGAGTTAGCATGGGCCTACGTGTTACACAATCGTATATACACTGACAACCCTTAATGTTCACTGAGGTGGCGTGAAGGGACACGGACACTCGCTCTTGGGATCATTGGACACGCAGTACTTTATGTTTGCCTGATTGATTGTATTTCATCCTTCGAGAGCACATTCTGCCCACGACCAAAGCCTAGCACTGCAACTGTGAGTGAGGGGCAGGGAAAATGTCATGATGAGCAAATGGAAACGTGTATGTTTTCCATTCTATATGATTAACCCTGGGACTCCTTGTTGTCTATACAGCACAGACCAGCAGAGCATGTGATGTTTCCAGAGCCAGGCAGTACTGCTTGGCTGGGTGGAATCACGGCTAGGCCTAGTTTACCATGGTATTTCATTCAAATGGGCATTCATAAACATAGGGATATTCAGTAGTTTGGGTGCTTACAGTTTTGCTTCAGCAGTTGGTTAAGTGAGTCAAACACAAATGAATGGTGGAGGATGAGCGAGAGAGAGAGTGTAGTTGAGAGAGAATAGACCTTGACGCTACTCGTCCTGTTTCAGGTCTGTTTGTGACAGGCTGTGCAATATGACAGTCCACTGTCAGCCACTCTCTCGGATTTGATTTCATCCAATGCAGCTCTCGGGGGCGGCAGATAGCCTAGTGGTTAGAGCATTGGACTAGTAACCGGAAGGTTGCTAGATCGAATCCCCGAGCTGACAAGGTCAAAAACTGTCGTTCTGCCCCTGAACAAGGCAGTTAACCCAGTGTTCCTAGGCCGTCATTGAAAATAAGAACAAATTCTTAACTGCTTTGCCTAGTTAAATAAAGGTAAAATAAATATTAAAAAAATTGCCTCTGGTTCCTAGACCATGATGTCATAGATTATCCCTTTAGCTGGAGTTCAAAACGTACATACAGAGCATTTGGAAAGTATTCAGATCCCTTCACGTTTTCCACATTTAGTTGTGTTACAGCCTTACTCTAAAATTGATGAGATTTTTTTTTTAATCCATCCACACAATACCCCATAATGACAAAGGAAAACAGGTTTAAAAAAATTAGTATTCAGATCCTTTACTCTGTAATTTGTTGAAGCCGCTTTGGCACCGATTACAACCATGAGTCTTCTTGGGTATGAAGCTACAAGCTTGGAACACCTGTATTTGGGGAGTTTCTCACATTTTTCTCTGCAGATCCTCTGAAGCTCTGTCCGGTTGGATGGGGAGCGTTTCTGCACAGTTATTTCCAAGTCTCTCCAGAGATGTTAGATCGGGTTCATGTCTGGGTTCTGGCTGGGTCACTCAAGGACATTGAGACTTGTCCCAAAGCCACCCCCGCGTTGTCTTGGCTGTGTGCTTTCGGTTGTTGTCCTGTTTGAAGGTGAACCTTCACCCCAGTCTGAGGTCCTGAGCAGGTTTTCATCAAGGATCTCTCTGTACTTTGCTCTTTTCATATTTTCCTCAATCCTGACTAGTCTCCCAGTCCCTGCAGTTGAAAAACATCCCAAAGCATGATGATGCTGCCACCATCATGCTTCACCATAGAAATGGTGCCAGGTTTCCTCCAGATGTGACGCTTGGCATTTAGGCCAAGAAGTTCAATCTTGGTTTCATCAAACCAGAGAATCTTGTTTCTCATGGTCTGAGAGTTTTTTTTAGTTGCCTTTTGGTAAACTCCAAGCAGGCTTTCATGTGCCATTTACTGAGGAGTGACTTTCGTCTGGATACTCTACCATAAAAGCCTGATTGGTGGAGTGCTGCAGAGATCGTTGTCCTTCTGGAAGGTGCTCCCATCTCCATAGAGGAACTATGGAGCTCTGTCAGAGTGACCATCAAGTTCTTGGTCACCTCCCTGACTAAGGCCCTTCTCCCCTGATTGCTCAGTTTGGCCTCATGGCTTGGTTTTTGCTCTGGCATGCACTGTCATTTGTGGGACCTTTTATATAGACCGGTCTGTGACTTTCCAAATCATGTCAAATCAATTGAATTTACCACAGGTGGATTCCATCCTTGAAATGTTTCCAAAACTTGATTGATCACTGGAAACAGGATGCACCTGAGCTCAATTTCATTGCAAAGGGTCTGAATAATTATGTAAATAAGGTATTTCTGTTTTACATTTTTAATATGTTTCTCTAAAAAAATTGTGTGTAGATTGAGGATTTCTTAAAATTGGATCTATTTTAGAATAAAACTGTAACGTAACAAAATGTGGGGAAGGGAATGGACTGAACTTTCCCAATGCACTGTACTAGGCCTTAACCATATCACATTAGCTTGTATGGCTAAATATCTTTCTGTTTGCCTAGCTAGGGTATGTTTGCTCAGTTTCAGTGGGAGTCAATGGAGGTTTGAATGCAAAGCTAGCTGCTTGTTTGTCTGTGCTCAGCGTGTAGCCTTGTTTGGATTGTATACTTGCATTTGTTTGTGTCAACAAATGGTTTAAGAGAGCGAGAGGGAGGGATGGAGAGAGGGGGAGATGGTGGAGGGTCTGGAACGTCTGCTGTGATAACTGGATGGAGTGGGAGGAAGAAAAGTAAAGAGGCGAGATGAAGGGAACAGATGGGGGTGGAGTTTCATTGGTCAGGGCTAGGCCTAAATCCCAGGAGTATTAACCCAAATAGGGCTGGGGGGGTAAACCCTCTTAGAGGACCAGCCCTCAGGGAGATGGTCAGGGGGGGGGGGGGTAGTCCAATGTCAACTGGGCACGGCAGGATTGTCTGTCTCTCTGGATCATGTGTCCCAAATGCCACCCTATTACCTATATGGTGCACTACTTTTGATTAGTGCTCAGTTCAAAAGTAGTTCACTGTGTAGGGAACAGGATGCCCTTTGGGATGTTGCCTGTGTGTCATTGGAGCACTGTTATTATCTCTAACTCCGTTTGGGACTGGGAGAGGATCATGTTGCCAGTTTCAGTGGGGGAGGGGAACGGATGGGGATTGGCTGAGAGGCTCTGCGGTTTATGCATAAACACATATACAGTACGTATCTATAAACAGCAGTACCTCTGAGAAACCTGGATAGGTGACTTTCCCAAAGTTCCCAGGTTTTCCAGGAGTATTCTGGAATTTCTGCTTGTTGCCTCCTGATTCAGGGACTTTTCCAACCCGGGATTTCTGGAAAACCTGGAGATTTTTAGGAATGTAACCAGAATTTTGCAACCCTAAACCTGGACAACCTTTACAAAGAGCAATGAGTCATAATTGCATACTAGAAAGTATTTAGAATCATTTTGTTAGTCATTGCTCTTCGTAAAAGTCCAGGTTTCTCTTCCAAGCTACTAAAAAGCTATTTGCTTTACTGCTTGTGTGTGAGATGTGAACTGTAGCCTGTATGTCTAATGCCAACTTCCTGTTTTGTCCCCTTAGAGGCCGTTGATGGACCAGCCTGGTGAAGAGGCGGGGTTAGAATGGGACAGAGCACCTCGGAACAAGAGGGCCAAGAACATGCAGATGCCCCTCTGGAAGTAAGAACACACACACACACACTCCTGTTCTCTACCACTTACTCTGGCCCCATTGACCTCACCAACTACTACAGTACCGCTTCCATAGAGCGAGAGAGAGAGTGTGTGAGGGGATACCTAGTCAGTTGCACAACTGTATGAATTCAACCGAAATGTCTTCTGCAGTATGTACAGTATCCACCATCTCTCAGAACATAACCAACCTCTCATCAATAATTGCAGCTGAGTCCTTTTCTCTTTCGTCTTTTCTCCTGATCAATAAGCACTGACCGCCGTTCTCCTCCAGCTCAGTCACTGATTGGCTGAGAGCCAGAGTACTAAAAGCCCATTGGCCTTGCCCCATAGTTATACAGGTTCTGATTGGCCATGTGACCAGTGGTCAACTCAGCCATCCCCTTCGCTCTCTCACACTCACACACACACACACTTTCTATTGCAGCAACACTGTATATAAGCTTATCTCTGAGCTAAGATCTCCACTCCTTCAATGAGTCATATAGGGCCTAGTCTTAATCAGTGAAGGCATTAGAACAGGGAAGGTCCGTTTGGCAGGACATCACTCAAGTTCTACCATATCCTTCTGGAAAAAAAGAGTCCTATTGATTTGAAGTTAAAGTGACCTCAACAGACAAGAGACTCTCACTGTAATTTCTCTGCTATGGTCCCCAACTGTGTGGTTGTGTGTGGCATAGGAGTTCGACATCTCTCTTGGCTCTCTCTCACTTGTTCCTTCGGTCTCTTGTATGCTCTCAAGTTTCCTCATTCCCTTTTTATCTTTCTAATTTGCTCTGTTTCTTGTTCGCACGCAGGCTATTAGATTGCATCATGTGTCAATGAGATCTGTGTTATTGTCTGGTGCAGCAGAGTAAAGAAGTAGCAGTCACTTGTCCTATTATTGGTCTCAGAGCCAGGCTGACATGGGTGCAAGGCAACTAAACCAATATTGACAGAAGGCAATTAGGCTTACTGTATAATAATAGTGATCATCATCATAGGTATTGTTTGGGAGTTGTGTTGTCCCATATATTTATATGGAGCTATTTGAGTTAAGCTGGGTAAAGAAGGGAAGGAGGAATGAACAAGTGGGTTGGGGTGCTGACAAAAGAGGATGTTGAGGATAAATAGTTAGGCCAAACTAAACACATTGGGTGACCGGATGTGCTTTTAAAGCCCCTCTGGGAATCGTCAGACCTGATTCCACCCAGATGAAACATTTCTACTTCATCATTCCTCCTTCTCCTCTGCCATTCCTTTCCCTGGGCATGGCAAATCCCAAAGCCTGGATTCCTTTACACATCAGTTATTTAACTCTGTAACAGAACTTTCCCAGCTCTGGAAAAAGTTATCTGTCTACATAGTATATAGGCTATTTTACACGGTTGTTCACTTCTCTTTTTTTGTCTACCAACAGGAAGGGTTTAATAACATCAAGGCGTTTGTGGAGGAAGAGCTACAGACGAGCATGGTTCGTTCGTATGTTGTGGTCTGGTGTGCAGTGTTTCATTCCATTAAGTCTAATTATGCTTTAATCAGCGGCTGCACACCTCTCTCTGTCCGTCTCTCTCTCTCTGTCCGTCTCTCTCTGCGTCTCTCGCCCTCTGTCCGTCTCTCTCTGCGTCTCTCGCCCTCTGTCCGTCTCTCTCTACGTCTCTCGCCCTCTGTCCGTCTCTCTCTACGTCTCTCGCCCTCTGTCCGTCTCTCTCTACGTCTCTCGCCCTCTGTCCGTCTCTCTCTACGTCTCTCGCCCCTCTGTCCGTCTCTCTCTACGTCTCTCGCCCTCTGTCCGTCTCTCTCTACGTCTCTCGCCTCTGTCCGTCTCTCTCTACGTCTCTCGCCCTCTGTCCGTCTCTCTCTACGTCTCTCGCCCTCTGTCCGTCTCTCTCTACGTCTCTCGCCCTCTGTCCGTCTCTCTCTACGTCTCTCGCCCTCTGTCCGTCTCTCTCTACGTCTCTCGCCCTCTGTCCGTCTCTCTCTACGTCTCTCGCCCTCTGTCCGTCTCTCTCTACGTCTCTCGCCCTCTGTCCGTCTCTCTACGTCTCTCGCCCTCTGTCCGTCTCTCTACGTCTCTCGCCCTCTGTCCGTCTCTCTCTACGTCTCTCGCCCTCTGTCCGTCTCTCTACGTCTCTCGCACT
This sequence comes from Oncorhynchus nerka, assembly GCF_034236695.1. Taxonomy (NCBI): domain Eukaryota; kingdom Metazoa; phylum Chordata; class Actinopteri; order Salmoniformes; family Salmonidae; genus Oncorhynchus; species Oncorhynchus nerka. The sequence continues at coordinate 32,636,796 of NC_088410.1, forward strand.
CTGTCCGTCTCTACGTCTCTCGCACTCTGTCCGTCTCTCTCTACGTCTCTCGCCTTCTGTCCGTCTCTCTCTACGTCTCTCGCCCTCTGTCCGTCTCTCTCTACGTCTCTCGCCTCTGTCCGTCTCTCTACGCTCTCTCGCCCTCTGTCCGTCTCTCTACGTCTCTCTCGCCCTCTGTCCGTCTCTCTCTCACGTCTCTCGCCTCTGTCCGTCTCTCTCTACGTCTCTCGCCCTCTGTCCGTCTCTCTCTCGTCTCTCGCCCTCTGTCCGTCTCTCTCACGTCTCTCGCCCTCTGTCCGTCTCTCTACGTCTCTTCCCTCTGTCCGTCTCTCTCTACGTCTCTCGCCCTCTGTCCGTCTCTCTCTGTCTCTCGCCCTCTGTCCGTCTCTCTGTCTCTCGCCCTCTGTCCGTCTCTCTCTGTCTCTCGCCTCTGTCCGTCTCTCTCTACGTCTCTCGCCCTCTGTCCGTCTCTCTCTGTCTCCTCGCTTCTCTGTCCGTCTCTCTACGTCTCTCGCCTCTGTCCTTGCTCTCTCTACGCCTCTCGCCCTCTGTCCGCCTCTCGCCCTCTGTCCGCCTCTCGCCCTCTGTCCGCCTCTCGCCCTCTGTCCGCCTCTCGCCCTCTGTCCGCCTCTCTCTACGTCTCTCGCCCTCTGTCCACCTCTCTCTACGTCTCTCTCTCCCCCTCTGTCCATCGCGCTCTCTCCCTCTGTTCATGTCTCTCTGTCCATGTGCGTCTCTCTCTCTCTAGATGATGGGGATGGTGATTGGTGCGGGCATCGCCATAATCCTCATCGCCATCCTCATCTTCTTCATGCTGCGGAGGATCCAGCTCAGAAGTACGTGTCACATTCTCTCTCCAATGTGTTTTCTCCGTTAATTATTAAATGAAATAAATGCTAGCTTCAGGTACTCTAGCGATTGCCCTTCACTTACACCTAAGAACTTTGGGGTGCTGTTCCCGACCCCCGAAGAATTTGGTTGACCGAAAGTCGTCGATTGTGTCTTTGTCCATAAACACTATATGGCCAAAAGTATGTGGACACCCCATCAAATTAGTGTATTCAGCTATTTCAGCCACACCCATTGCTGACAGGTGTATAAAATCGAGCACACAGCCATGTACTGTCCATAGACAAACATTGGTAGTAGATTGTCCTGTACGGAAGAGCTCCGTTACTTTCAATGTGGCACAATCATAGGATTCCACCTTTCCAACAAGTTAGTTCATCAAAGTTGTACCCTGCTAGAGCTGCCGCGGTCAACTGTAAGTGCAGTTATTGTAAAGCGGAAACGTCGAGGAGCAACAACAGCTCAGCGGCAAAGTGGTAGGCCTCACAAGCTCATAGAACGGGACTGCCAAGTGTTGAGGAGCATAAAAATGGTCTGTCCTCAGTTGCAATATTCACTACTAAGTTCCAAACTGCCTCTGGAAGCAACGTCAACACAAGAACTGTTCGTCGGGAGCTTCATGAAATGTGTTTCCATGGTCGAGAAACTGCAGAAAAGCCTAAGATCACCATGCACAATGCCAAGCCTCGGCTGGAGTGGTGTAAAGCTTGCCTCCATTGGACACTGGAACAGTGGAAACGCATTCTCTGGAGTGATGAATCACGCTTCACCATCTGGCAGACCGACGGACTAATCTGTTTGGCGGATGCCAGGTGTGGAAGAACTTGAATGGGCTGCACAGAGCCCTGACGTCAACCCCATCAAACACCTTTGGGATGAATTGGAACACCGACTGCGAGCCATGCCTAATCGCCCAACATCAGTGCCCGACCTCACTAATTCTCTTCTGGCTGAATGGAAGCAAGACCCGGCAGCAATGTTCCAACATCTAGTGGAAAACCTTCCCAGAAAAGTGGAGGCTGTTATAGCAGAAAGGGGGGGGACCAACTCCATATTAATGCCCGTGATTTTGGAATGAGATGTTCGACGAGCAGGTTTCCACATACTTTTAGTCATGTAGGGTATGTGTCTATACACTAGGTTAGAATAAAATCAACTATATGTACTGAGCTTGTCTGATGCTTTAAGCACACTGTTTGGTTTAAATAATTAAGAAACATGACCCTTGAGGAAGCCAGGGATCAAGATAGCCTAAATCATTTCCTGACCCTCCCGCTCACCTTCGCAGATTCTGCCGTTAAGCTCCTGAAGTTGCCGTTATTAGGCAACACCAGGGGTCGGCAACCTTTTCCATTTGAAGTACCAATTTATCTTAACATTTCTACCCATCTGCGTGGCAGTTATGATTTTCGTATGCACATTTTGGTGAAACAGTTTAATTTAGTTTATAAAAATCTTTGTATTTCAGTCATTGTCATCTGGTTAATCTAAATTATATCGGAATCTAAATGAAAATGATACAAATCTAAAAGCAACTGTTGCCATTGCCAATTATGTACAAATCGCCTACATAAAGCCAGCAAATAAAAACATTGCAGCCTGCAGGTAGAAAATATCCTGATTTTTAAATATAAGTATCCTATCAATTACATTGGCAATGCAAGGCCTGTCTGCAACGAACTTGAAACAATTTATCAACTGTGTCCTGCAGAAGCTCCTGCTAGCAAACTTGTAACATTGGATAAAATACTCTGGGCCCTCAGTTTCCTGCTCCAGTGATCTCGAGACAGACACAGTTGTAGGCTATTTGTGCAAGGGATAAGAATTAATCCAGGTATTTTATGACATTTCCACTGGATCAGAGCATTAGATGTTTCCCTTTCATGCTGAGCGGTTATCGAATGGTAGAGAGCTGGAAATATGTTTCAAATGCATTGACAAACTATTGTCATTCTCACACTTTTGTTAACGTTCTCTTTGAGGTGAAGAAAGCATTTCTTTGAGAAGCAAAACAGCTTATGGTGAGTGAGTTAAGACAATCAGAAATACTATCAGACATCCCCAAATGGGCACATTTTATAGGCCACCATTAGCGCGCAGGCCAGGGAGCCTAGGCCTACTTCTATATGCGTAATCAGGTGCACGTCCTTACTCAACATTGACAGGTGTGTTCCAAACAAAAGACAATTAATAAATTGACAATTTGTAAATGGAATGAAATGAACCAACTTCTTTCTCACAAGTGTAGCATAGGCTGTGAGTACTGCAAACAACGTGTCCACTCTGACAATGAGAACAGTAAACGACTGTAGACCTAATAACAGTATTTTAACAGAAATGACCATAAACAAACCCGACATTGTAGATTGGGACTTAACGGTAAATGTTGGTTACTACTGGTGATGTCTGTAATGTGGAATTGATAGACACTTAAAATCAAAGGGAAAAAAATACACACAATTCATTTATGAAACGATGAATGTATACGAAATGGTGGGAAAGAGCCCATTCCGGAGAGACATGTATTTTAGCCACACCCCCTTTCATCTTGGACCGTGGCATCCCCTCTGCCTCCTCATTGGATTAGTCCACTGAGACCGGTGTCTCGTGTGCCATGGAATTTTTAAAAATCCATTTGCAACTGCTCGACTAAAAAAATCTTGGTCGACCAACAGCCTGTTGACCAAACAATCGTCCAGTCAACTAAATGGGGTCAGCCTAATAACATTATAAATATATATATTTTTAGTTCATTTCAGTTTTGCTAGTGAATATATGGTTTTAGCTTACATTATAGCATTGTATAGCGTCTTAAAATGTTCATACGGGTACTTTATCTTACTCCCATTGAGTTACTGTTTGTGTCCGTGCTCTAGTATCTCCATATATGTGTGGTTTAACTTCTCACAGACCTGCAAGCCCAGGAGGCCCCCAAGTATCGATTCCGCAAGAGGGACAAGGTCATGTTCTATGGACGAAAGATCATGCGCAAGGTTAGTGGCAGTGGTGGGATGCGTTTTGGGGATTCTAGCAAAGTAAAATGGTACCCTTTTGTTCGACAATGTGTCTTTTTTCCATAGTTGCCCTTTGACCTCTTGCTCTCACAGGTGTCCCAGTCCACCTCTTCCCTGGTGGGCACAGCCTCCTCCTCGCGCCCACGACTCAAAAAGAAGCAGAAAATGCTCAACATTGCCAAAAAGTGTGTGAACACGGTTTACCCTGTCTACTCTACTGATATCCATGACGCTAACTTACTTGGTGACTACAGAGTAGAGAACAATAGTCTGTTATACATTTATCCTCCCGCTTTCCCATCCTTCTCTCCATCCCTCCCCCTCTCCTCCCTCCAGGATTCTGCGTTTTAAGAAGGAGGTGCCCACCCTGGTAGCTAAGGAGCCTCCTCCCTCAGTGCTGGAGGCGGACCTTACAGAGTTTGACGTGGCCAACTCCCACCTGCCCTCCGAGGTGCTCTACATGCTCAAGAACGTCCGGTACGTAGGGACTTCTCAGAGTTTCTGCGTGTGTAGAGTGTACTCTGTGTGTGTTAAGATGTTGTGGAGTTCTTATCTATATGGAGGAGACGTGTGTGTGTGTGTGTGTGTTTGAAAGTATCTAAACCGCCATGTATCATGGGTAAATTGTGACTGACTGATCTACAAATAATATTGAGTAGTTATTTATGATGCAAGGTGATGTATGTCTGTAGTAATCTCTCCATCTCTACCCCCCCTGCAGTGTGCTGGGCCACTTTGAGAAGCCTCTGTTCCTGGAGCTGTGTAAACACATGGTGTTCCTGCAGTTTCAACAGGGAGAGTACGTCTTCAGACCGGGCCAGCCTGACAGCAGCATCTACGTGGTGCAGGACGGAAAACTAGAACTGTGCCTTACTGGAATGGTTAGAGAGAGTGTGTGTGTGTGTGTGTATGGGAGGGGGCAGACATTTACATTTTCTTGTTTTTTTTTTGCCTTCTGTGCAAATGAGCCTCCACCCATGCTAACGAGTAAATAGGGACTTTATAAGGGGCTTACAGTTCTCTAACAATTAACTCTCTAGTAGGACATAAACTAATAGGTGCTAATCATTATTTATTGACTCAGATTATCCCAATGTGGAGGAAAAGGCTCAAATGGAATGTTCTCGGAATTTAGAAAGTTATGACCACGATAAACTTGCATTTGGGCAAAGATTGGAATGACTTAACATGAACAGAATGTTTTCAAGATGTCTGTCAATTGTACTGTTTGCCTGTGTTTTTCTGTGCTTTTTTTTAACACAAAAATGTACGTGTCTTTTGTCTATGTTAATTTGTTATGACATACTCTGTTTTACCCCTGTGTGTCTGTAGGACGGCAAGGACGGTGTGGTGAAGGAGGTGTACCCCGGAGACAGTGTCCACAGCCTCCTCAGCATCCTGGACGTCATCACCGTGAGACACGCCCACTTCCTGTCCCACATTCCACACTCCCTAAATCACCAAGCGCGTGTCGTTTCTTGTTTGAGTCACCCCTTTGTCTTTCCCTTTCACGTTTCAGTCAGACATTTGAACTTAGTCAAGGAACAAGTCAGGGCAATCTAGTGTTGAATCATAGCCTCAGGATTCAACTTAGCCTCCAAAGCTATCAAAATCATGATGATTTCGCAATTTAATGTTATATCATGTAGCACTATGTGTGGCTTAAGTCAGCTTTGACTTTAAACTTCCAATAAGTATACAATGAGCTATTAAACACATGACCCTTTACAGTCCAGAGGAGTTGGTAGCTAGAATGTAACCCCTATATTTAGTCCTGGGAAAACTCACTGACACAAACATCCATGAGCCCTTGCTTTACGGCTGAGAAAAGGAAATGGAAAATGTCTCTAAAGCAATGGTTTCTGCTAGTTCCCTCTTCTTGGTTTGAGACTATAAACATTTTGTTAAGTACTTCAGTTCTTTGTTAGTGCGTGGGTCACAGGGACATTTTTAAAAAGGCTTCACCCAAGTCACTGCAGCAAAACGGCTGCTTTAATTTTTCATTGACTGCTATATGGCCTCCCGAGTGGCGCAGCGGTCTAAGAAATTGCATCGCAGTGCTTGAGGTGTCACTACAGACCCGGGTTCGATCCCAGGTTGTATTACAACCGGCCGTGATCGGGAGTCCCATAGGGCAATGCACAATTTGGCCCAGCGTCGTGCGGGTTAGGGGTGAGTTTGGCCCAAGTAGGCCGTCATTGTAAAATAAAAATGTGTTCTTAACTGACTTGCCTAGTTAAATAAATAGGAGAGTGATGAAAGAGTCTTGTCAATGTGTTTGTTTCAGGTACACCTAGCTAGCATGTGAAAACCACTCCCAACACAAACTTCCCCTCCCTTTACTGCTGAAAATAGGAACTTGTAAAATGTCTCAAGTCTCCAAAATGTCTGTAAAGTCACTAATATTGAGTTAGTACAGTATATTCTAAGAGTGTGTGTGTGGGTTTCAGGGACACCAGAAGCCGTACAAGACTGTGTCGGCGCGGGCGGCTGAGGTGTCTACCGTACTGCGTCTACCTGTCGAGGCCTTCCTCTCCATCTTCGAGAAGTACCCTGAGAGCCTGGTGCGGGTTGTCCAGGTAAGCTGTAGTGTGTGTGTGTGTTTGTCACTAGGTGTGGATGTGTGTTTTCTCTTGGTGTTCACGTGACCTTTTCCTCCCTCTGTCTTCTCATGCAGATCATCATGGTTCGTCTCCAAAGAGTAACAGTTCTGGCGCTGCACAACTACCTGGGGCTCACCAACGAGCTCTTTAGCCACGTGAGTCAAGCTCCCCTTACACACACACACACACAGCGCCACGGTTCATCATACCACCCAGATCCTCAAACAACACACACCCACACATGGACATTCTGTTTCTTACTTCATCTACCAGGAATGCTACTTCGTTAGCTGAAGCTACAACAGACATGCCCTTTTTCATTACGATTGAGTCATTCAACGCTGACGCTACCGCTAGTCACTTTTCAATGCTGACCTGGTAATTATAATGATGCTAATTCAACGCTAGCCTGCCTTCATTGACCCTAACCTCTCTCTCTCTCTCTCTCTCTCCCCCCCATGCCCCTGTCCTCCCCTCCCTATAGGAGATGCAGCTCCTGCGCCTGCTGCCCCTGTCCCCCCACCCCGTGCCTCGCACCAGCCCCCAGCGCCACGGCAAGCGCTTCGGGAGCCTGACCGTGCCCGCGGAGGACCGCGAGGCCGCCGTGAAGGACGCATCAGATCCTGGGAAGGATGGTGCCACAGTCCCACCAACCCTCAGCAGGACCATCTCCATGCCTGTAGACATCGCCGGTGACTAACTCTTTCTGTCGGTCCTCTCGATCCCTCTCTCTGTCCTCTTCCGTTCTTTTCTCTCTGTCCGTGTGTTAACATCTGCATTCTTAGTATGTAACTTCAGCTCTGTGGCTTCAGTCCAGTTTTTACTGCATGTTAGGGACCTAACTTGACATTTGACATTAGTGCACTTTATGTTCCTAGTATGTAACTTAGCTCTGTTGCTTCTCAGACTGTTGACTGTGGCATTTACATGTGTTTGTGTCAACATGATTTCTGTTTGTGTGTGTGTGTGTGGTGTCTACACACAGGCATGCAGAAGAATCTGCGGTCGGATTTCGACATGGCCTACGAGAGAGGACGGATCTCAGTTTCCGCTGAGGACGGCAACACGCCACCCACCTATACACGGGTTAGCATACACGAATGCATGCGCTCACACACACACACACACAAAGTTGGATATTAATCACATGTGTATTGAACATGTATTTACATTTGAAATCAAATCGAAAATGCACTTCAACGTAGACCACTATCTCTTATCTTTGTACGACACAGATCTGCGCTTCCAAGTAGACCAGGCACAGGGTACAGTAAATGACATTCATGTCCCTCCATGTTTTCTGTTTCTTTCCCAGGATCAGCGGGAGAGGAGGGTGACCGTAGACGAGGTGCCGTCGGGGGTGTACCTGTACCCCGAGGAGGAGGGGGGTCCGGACAACCAGTTCTCACCAGGACCAGGACCCGTCCCCGGTCGCCCCAGCCCTGCCCTGTTCGAGGAGGCCCTGAAGGAGCTCCTCAAACTCATGAGGATAGAGGTTAGTACTAACTACTGCTTAGTACATGGTCAGTCGATGGTTACTATCTATGCAACCATGACTCTAGTATCAATGTAATCATGTGGTATTTATCTGATTATTGTGTTAAACTGTCACCAAGTTACTTTGTCCTTTGGGATAATGTACCATGTCTAGACGAGACATTTTGAAACGCAAAACCCAAAAGTGTTCTTATTGGACAAGTTCAAGTAGTACCTCCCCATTTGAAAACATGTCTCCTTACTGGACATCACCCAGCACTTTCTTCCTCTGACTCTTTATCTAAGCTTCTTACATTTACATTTCACAATCTACTGTTATGGTTGGCACCGAGCATCTGAAATGTACGATATTGAAAGTTCTGTCTCCTTCCGTATCTTTGCCAACCCTCTTGATTTGCAGCCCAGGAGAGCAAAAAGGGAATCCAGATGTTGTTTCACCACCAAGAGTATTTCCTCATTCCCTCCCTCAAACGCTGTCTCACTCTTTCTTTCTCTCGTTCTGTTCTTTTTCCTTCTTCTGCCAGGACCCCGCTCTGCTGAATGGGAGAGTGACTCTGCACCATGCCAAGGCAGGAACCGTGCTGGCTAGACAAGGAGACCAGGTACTTTACTGAGGCTTGGAGAGAGTGAAGATGTCTTCCCTCTCTCCTCTCCTCTGTTTTAATGCAGGTTGACGTTTATTTTCATAAATCTTGCCATGGAGGCAGAACTGAGCTATTTCTGTTAGATGGGCCAGCTGTAAAGTCAAAATTGTTTATCTCCACGACAATACATACCAACCTGACTGTTTAATCACCAATTCTGCAATATCAAAAACCTATGTTTTCCTTGACATCTTTCCCCGTCCAAGTTCCTCTTTCCCATAAACTTTATTCTCTCCTCCCCAGCTCCTTCCCCCCTCTACTCTCCTCCCCTCTAAAAACACCAAAACATGTGAAATCTGAACTCCCTCTTCTCCTCTCAGGATGTGAGTCTCCACTTTATCCTGTCCGGCTGTCTCCACGTGTACCAGCGGATGATCGACAAGCAGGATGCGGTGTGTCTGTTTGTCACCCAGCCGGGTGAGATGGTGGGCCAGCTGGCCGTGTTGACTGGAGAGCCCCTCATCTTCACCATCAAGGCCAACAGAGACTGCACCTTCCTCAAGATCTCCAAGTCTGACTTCTACGAGTGGGTGTCTAGTAGAGACCAGACTAGAAAGAGACTAGGGGGGCGCAGGCACTTCCTGTTTTTGATTTAACCGACCTGGAAGACCAGCTGTGTTGAATTTAGGCGATGAACTGCTCAATTAGTTCAGTTGGTCAGGTGTGGTGCCTAGTTGGAACAACATCCTGCTGTACCCGTGGCCCTCCAGGAACAGGGTTTCCTACCCCTGGGCTAAACCCTTCTGTGTGAAAGGGGTATCGTTCACAGTCTGGGCATTAAGCTGGACCATTTTAGTTTAAGCCTAACTTGGGTTTAGAATTAGAGGTATGCAGTTTGTTGAATGATTACATGAAATATACCAGCTGTCACTGACTGTTGAATATTAAACCATCTGTTATAAGTAGGTTGGCTTCAGTTCCAAACATGCATTTCTCATTCTATGTCACAACTGTCTTACTGCTGATAAGATGCTGGTTATTACTATCTATCTGGTCTTGGTAGGAGGGCGGAAGTGGCTAACACTTCCCCTAACCCTAGCTTTATTTATCAGTTGCTGTGATATTTAAGCGTAGTGACTGCCTCCCCTAAGATACTGCCTGTGTGTTTTTCCTGATCTGGTGTGCTCTGTGCTGCCCCCTGTCTTTAGGATCATGAGGGAACAGCCCAGTGTGGTTCTGAGTGCAGCCCACACCGTAGCCATCCGCATGTCCCCCTTCGTCAGACAGATGGACTTCGCCATAGACTGGATGGCTGTGGAGGCTGGCAGAGCCCTCTATAGGTATCTGGACAAATCTTCTCATATGACGGTATTTTTAATTTTGACCAGAAAATCTGTATTAGTGAGTTTGTTCTTATTTACAAGCAGGCAAACTTTTTCTGACTGACAATATATTTTTCTTTGACACGTTCAAATGAACACTGTCCTGAAACCAAACGACTCTTTTTTTTTGGGGGGTCTGATGATAACTGAACTGACTGTCCTCCACCTCCTCTCGTCCTATCACCAGGCAGGAAGACCAGTCGGACTGCACCTACATAGTTCTGAACGGACGTCTGCGTTCTGTTATACGTAAAGCTAACGGGAAGAAGGAGCTGGTAGGAGAGTACGGTCGAGGAGACCTCATAGGAGTGGTGAGACTTTGACCCATTTCTACAGCTCTCATCGTTCTGGTCTTTCATGTAAAGGCAGAATATGTTGTTGCTATATTAACTTATAAAGCTAATATTCAGAATAAAGTAAACCTAATTTATTTATATTAGACCTATGTGTTTATAGTGTATATTTGGGTTGTATTAGATCATTGGGGACTCTATACCTTTTTTAAATCCCATGGTTTTGGAGCTCTTACGATCTCCTCCTGTTTTCCCCAGGTTGAGGCTCTGACCCGACAGCCCAGAGCCACTACGGTCCACGCGGTCAGAGACACAGAGCTGGTCAAGCTACCAGAGGGAACGCTCAACAACATCAAGAGGAGGTACCCACAGGTGGTCACCAGGTTGATCCACCTGCTGGGACAGAAGATCCTGGGGAACCTGCAACAGGCCCGCGGACCATTCTCAGGTGTGTGTGTGTACACAGGCATGTACTGCATGCATACACACACTTTCCCTCTTTGTCCTCTAGATAAAGCCATGTACTTCTCTCTCCGTTTTTACCCCCCCCAGGTTCTGCCCTCGGCCGGTCCAGCGTAGCGTCCAGCCCTGACGTCACCAACCCGGCCAGTAACCTGTCCACTGTGGCCGTACTGCCCATCTGTGACGAGGTGCCAATCAACGCCTTCAACCTGGAGCTCAGCCACGCCCTCAGCGCCATAGGTACACACCTCTAGAGACTAGCATAGCAACTGTCGATCAAACCTGACTATGACTTGAACGTCTTGTAATCACTATTGGCTAATATGAAAGATCTGCCTAATGTGACTAGATTCTGTGGACACAAAGTTGTTCTGTCAACTAAATTGCCACATTGAGCGACCATGATATCCAATTTTATATCCATCAATTGTTCTCCCTGAAATATTAAACCGATTTCTATTTGTCCTTGATGTGTAGGACCTGCCCTGCTGCTGACCAGTGACATCATCAGAGAGCGACTGGGGGCCTCCGCTCTGGATAGGTCCGTTTTTATCCTCTCTTCTTCCTCTCTCCCTCTGCAGTATCCATACCAGTTGGTTGTTCTTAACTCTCGTTCTCCCCTCACAACAGTATCCACGAGTACCGTCTGTCTGGCTGGCTGGCCCAGCAGGAGGACATCAACAGGATAGTCCTGTACCAGACAGACAGCAGTATGACTCCCTGGACCCAGCGCTGCATCAGACAGGCTGACTGCATCCTCATCGTGGGCCTGGGGGAACAGGAGCCTGCGCTGGGACAGGTAGGAGGGATGGGGTGAAGAGCTGGAGGTTGATTTGGGTGGGGCTCAATTGGAGGATGGGTTGCTAGTGTTTTGGAGGATTGGTTGACTTTTGAAGCTACTCTACTTACAAGCTGCCTAGTTACATTTGTTTGTTCAATTTAAAACTTTAGTTGTGAAATTATACATTAACCTCATATTTAAGCTTATTTGTAGAGATTATTTTTTAAAAGCAGTCTAGTGCATCTCATCCTCCGTACTGTATCTAACCATGCCTCTTTCTCTCTCTCCCCTCTAGTTGGAGCAGATGTTGGAGAACACTGCGGTGAGGGCCCTGAAACAGCTGGTGCTGCTCCATAAAGAGGACGGCTCGGGGCCCTCCAGGACCGTAGAGTGGCTCAACATGAGGAGCTGGTGCTCCGGACACCTCCACCTCCGCTGCCCCCGCCGGGTCTTCTCACGACGCAGCCCCTCAAAACTGGTGCGACTCCCTGGGGAGATGCCATGACTTCTTTAGTTTCTTTAAAAAAAAACTTTCTCTCTTCCTAACTTTCGTTTGTTTTGTCTTTTCTTTCAATTCGTTTATTCATTCGTTACACACCGACCTTTGCCCACATCTGATTGTGTTCCTCCATTAAATGGAGGATGAGGACAGTTGTAAAGAGAGCTCTGGCGATGTGGTAAGAGAGGAGGCTAGTCTGTTTGCAAGAAAATGTTTTATATATATATATATATACTTTAATAGCCTGATGAGCATGTCCTCTTAATCCAATCTATATATATGTTTTTGTTTTATCCTGCACGGTGTGACGGCTCAAAATGAAGCACTTTGCTGTTCTACGAGTAACACGAGTTTTGGTTTTCATGAGAAATAACATAGTGCTTTAGCTACAAAGGCTTTAGGAAACCCAGCCCATGTCGTTTTGGGGAAATGATCTATTGACAAGCTTACCAACCAATTACAGCGCTTCGGTGGATAGCAACTGTCGCTAACCAGGCCCAAGTCTCGTTTCAAGCGCTCTGATTATCATCTGAATTCGACTTTGTGTGTGTTTGTGCAGAGGGAGGTGTATGAGAAGGTGTTTGAGAAGACAGCGGACAGACACAGTGATTTCTCTCGGCTGGCCCGGGTACTGACTGGGAACAGCATCGCTGTGGTGCTGGGAGGAGGAGGAGCCAGGTCAGTGGACTTGGTTTTTATAGGACCACCTCTCTTTTGTGCCAGACTCTCTTTTGTAGATGATCAAGTAGTAGATAGTGTGGAGTAAAGAATGTACATCATCAAATGCATGTTTTCAATGACAGTCATGGGACCACAGCTCTTTGCGTGAGAAGTCCTGTTGATTATTATCAAGATTTCTTGTAACCTTAATGTCCTTCGGTGTATCTGTAGTATCGAATTAGTCTTGTTCTTTCAGATCTTTTCAAGTTAATGAAAGGAGTGGAAGAAATGCAGGCAAAGTTGGTCTCTTTAGTCCTCAAACAGAGAGTGAATTTCCTCCTCTCTGATTGGTTGTTCTCTGTCACTCTCGCAGAGGCTGCTCCCACGTGGGAGTGATCAAGGCCATGGAGGAGGCAGGGATTCCCATCGACATCGTGGGCGGGACGTCCATCGGGTCGTTCATCGGGGCGCTGTACGCCGAGGAGAGGAGTGCGGTGCGCACCAAGCAGAGAGCCCGCGAGTGGTCCAAGGTCTGATCCTCCCACCGCTATACCATCATGCACTTCTCTTGTTCCTGTATCTGACCGTTTGACACGTTCCTTTGTCAGGTGACATGTAACATATTAGAGGGGATCAGTTTGAGCACGGCAAGACACAGGATCACTCATCTTGACCACATAATGAGTGGTCATGTGGGACGCGAGGTGATTTGTGATTCTGTGCGGTCCGACTAATCTCAGACACGCTCAATATGAACCTTTTTGTCTCTCCCTCCTTCCCTTCCTCCTTACAGGCGATGAACTCCGTATTCAAAACCATCCTTGACCTGACCTATCCCATCACCTCAATGTTCACCGGCGCCGCCTTCAACACCAGCATCTCCAAAGTGTTCCAGGACAAGCAGGCTGAGGTGAGAGGTCACACTGTCTGTCAGTGCTACTGGAGATGTCTGTCTGTGAAGGAAACTGGGCCAGTAGGCAAACCTTGTGAACAGTTGCAGATAGAAATGTCTTGAATAGAGCAGCTGTTGATACCTGCTCCACATTTTGGAGAGGCATATTTGTTCTACGTAATATATATCCGTCTGAACGTTCCTTATCCCAATTCATATGGAATGTGTGGTCTATGTAACCATCAGGACCTGTGGTTGCCCTACTTCAACGTGACTACTGACATCACGGCGTCCGCCATGCGTGTGCACCAAGACGGTGAGTGACAGGCAGCTAACCGCTGGCCCCTCCCCCTCTGCTCTATCGCTGTTTATAAATGGACGACTAGATTTTTGAAGTTGCCTTGAAAACACTACAGAAGTAATTGTCCTAGTTCTGCGGGATTTTGAGTAGAAATTGGATACAGCTGTTAGGATAACTCTCATGCAGTCAGATAAACACACACACAAGTTAGATATGTAGTTTATTTAGAGATATACTCCATATGTAACGCTATTTAACTCAATCCACTCACGCTGGTACGCTCGAACTACCGTGGGATTGACATGATCATGCATTCCTAATGTCATTCGGCGTTTGCCGATAACAGCTGGCTAATTTGGAGTATGCGTTATGAGATTAAAATCCTACATTTGGGTCATTTAGCTCTCATCCAGAGCGACTTACAGTTAGTGCCTTCACCTTAAGATCGCTCGGCGTTGTTATAATTAGGAGTTTGAGATAAATTGGTTAGATTCTGCATGCCTTTCAGCTGTATAATATTAATAGGGGGGGGGTCATACAATTGGTACACTGAAAGTCCTCTTTTCCCTTCTTGTTTGTGATGTTCATCCATTGACTCACACTTAATATATGGATTGTTTATGTATGGGATGACTGACTGAGTGAGAAATGCACTACCACTAACTGTAGATAGAGTAGTCCTAGAGGCTGGGAGTATGACCCCTGCTGACCTCTTTGAGTCAAAGGCCACAACCTTTGGCTTATGGAAGGAAGCCTACCCCCAAATCCAGTGTTGGTACATGTTGCGTGCCTTTTGTTATCACCGGTAATGTCCACTAGTTTGTAAGAGCTAAGGGATTTATAAAAAGTCATGTATATTAGTTCACGTTATTTATGTACTGACTTCTGGCCACATGGGCAAATGAATCCTCCTGGATTTGGGGTGTCAAGGTTGTGGGGTCCTCCAGTTATATCTTCAATGCTTGTCTGCACTTGGCATGTTTACTAACGGCGAGAGCAAAGCTTTACGATGCTCTCTCTCTTTACCTATCTCCTTCCTCCTCCCTAGTGTGATGTCACTTCCTGTTGACACAACCTAGTCCACTCCCACTGCTCATCTCTATTGCTCTCTTTCTCAGGTTATTCCTCCTACCTTTCTGACATCTGTTTTTATGTTTAAAACGTGTCTCTAAAACAACACCAAACAAACCATGCCACAGTGACACTTTCGCCATCTGCTGTTTTGGCTTACTATTAGCCTGGTCCCAGATCTGTTTTGCCATCTTGCCAACTCGTATGGTCATTGTTGGGTAGATGGCACAAACAGATCTGGGACCAGGCTAGTGTACTATAGGTGTAGTGTGCTAGTCGCTGATCCTTCCACCCCCTGTCTGTGTCAACAAGTAGGATCCAGAACACTCTTCCCTTGCTTTACCCCTCTGCACCCTAACGCCTCTCCCTCCATCCCTCCCTCGCTTCCCGTACTTTCTCCCAATGTGCTTTTCTGCAGCTCTGAGAAAGTGGCCAGTTTTAACACCAACCTCAGGGTTTTTCAACAGGAAGTTGCACCGTTGGCGCATTTGTAACACAAGGACTTTACGAGTTGGTGGTGACACTATTTGGTTTATGCAACACCCCATGTTCCCATAAGCCAACCAATGAACGTTAGTCTCTTTGACGTTGTGTACATTTGGCATCATTTAGACTTTTTATGTTACACTTGACCTGTAGCTTAATTTCAAGATGGCGGCTTTTAGAGTACGGTCATAGCCATCAAGTTTCTAGATCCTGCGTCGTGTGCGCTAGCTAACTCTCCCCGGCTTGGAGATGGATCTTTCTCCATCTTCCTTTTTGATCTTTTTCTAACTCTTACTTCTCACTTTCACTGGCCTTCTCCCTCTATCACTCTCTCTGAGAATGTTGGTGCATTTTGTAGTAATCTTGTTTGTTGCCGGCTGCTATCTGACCAAGCTAATAATAATTCTAACACTAAACTAAACACCGAACAGGACGACCGTGGCTGTTGATAGCCTGGGAAAGAGTGGAAATGCACTGTGTACAAAACATTAGGAACACCTTCTTAGTGTTGCGTTGCAGCCCTTTTTTTGCCTTTTTAGAACAGCCTCAATCCGTCGGGGCGTGGACTCTACAAGGTGTTAGAACCGTTTCACAGGGATGCTGGCCCATGTTGACTTCAATGCTTCCCACAGTTGTGTCAAGTTGGCTGAATGTCCTTTTTGAGTGGCGGACAATTCTTGATTTCACAAGGGAAACTGTTGAGCGTGAAACCCAGCCGCGTTGCAGTTCTTGACACGAACCGGTGCGCCTGGCACCTACTACCAGACCCCGTTCAAAGGCACTTACATTTTTGTTGTCTTGCCCATTCACACTCTGAATGGCACACGTATACAATCTGTGTCTCAAGGCTTGAAATTCCTTCTTTAACCCGTCTCCTCCCCTTCATCTACACTGATTTTGAAGTGGATTTAACAAGTGACATCAATAAGGGATCATAGCTTTCACCTGGTCAGTCTATGTCATGGAAAGAGCAGGTTTTCTTAATGTCTTGTGCACTCAGTGTACGCAGGTCTCCATTTTCCAATGAGGTTTCGGGAACTAATACATGGTTCCTTTGAGTGGTTTAGGAGAGTAAATGGACGACACCACTTAGCTATTAGTTTGGAATTCACTGTAATATTAATGCTGTGACGCTATTTGGTTATTTTCTATCTGTATTTAAAAAACAAACTACAGTCCTGTCTGTGCAATCTCTTTTAGTTCTAGAACTGGCCTCTTGTTTTGTTTTTTTGTTCTAGAAACGTTGCTTGATGTTACCTGACCATGTTCACTGAGGGTTTTATATTGTATACGTCAGATACAATTACCTTTTTAGATTGTATACGTCCAGAGCTCTGGACATGTATTGCCCCTTTTTATCTCCTGCTCTTTTCTGTCCCCCTCTCTCTCTCTCTCTCTCTCTCTCGATATATCCATCTGTCTTTCTCTCTCTCTCTCTCTCGATATATACATCTGTCTATCTCTAGCTCGGTCTTGCTCCTAGGTTTACAACATTTACAGAGACTTTCCAAAGTTCTCAGGTTTTTCAAAAATCCCAGTTGGAGGATTTCCCAGAATCAACAAATATGGGAACTTTGGGAACGTTTCTGACAATTTGGAACCCTAATCTCCCATCTCTCCTTTGTCTCACTCCTAGTCGCTCTCTCTCTGGCTCTGCCGCTCTCTCTCTGGCTCTGCCGCTCTCTCTCTGGCTCTGCCTCTCTCTCTCTGACTCTGCCTCTCTCTCCTCTCTTCTTTGTCTCACTCCTTGTCTCTCTCTCTCTGGCTCTGCCTCTCTCTCTCTGGCTCTGCCTCTCTCTCCTCTCTTCTTTGTCTCACTCCTTCTCTCTCTCTGGCTCTGCCTCTCTCTCACTGGCTCTGCCTCTCTCTCCTCTCTTCTTTGTCTCACTCCTAGTCTCTCTCTCTCTGGCTCTGCCTCTCTCTCTCTGGCTCTGCCTCTCTCTCCTCTCTTCTTTGTCTCACTCCTTGTCTCTCTCTCTCTGGCTCTGCCGCTCTCTCCTCTCTTCTTTGTCTCACTCCTTGTCTCTCTCTCTCTGGCTCTGCCTCTCTCTCTCTGACTCTGCCTCTCTCTCCTCTCTTTGTCTCTGCCTCTCTCTCTCTGGCTCTGCCTCTCTCTCCTCTCTTCTTTGTCTCACTCCTTGTCTCTCTCTCTCTGGCTCTGCCGCTCTCTCTGGCTCTGCCTCTCTCTCTGGCTCTGCCTCTCTCTCCTCTCTTCTTTGTCTCACTCCTAGTCTCTCTCTCTCTCTCTCTGGCTCTGCCTCTCTCTCTGGCTCTGCCTCTCTCTCCTCTCTTCTTTGTCTCACTCCTTGTCTCTCTCTCTCTGGCTCTGCCGCTCTCTCTGGCTCTGCCGCTCTCTCTCTGGCTCTGCCGCTCTCTCTCTGGCTCTGGCTCGCTCTCTCTCTGGCTCTGCCGCTCTCTCTCTCTGGCTCTCTCTCTCTCCTCTCTTCTTTGTCTCACTCCTCGTCTCTCTCTCTCTCTCTCTGGCTCTGCGTCTCTCTCTCGCTCTCTCTCTCTCTCTGGCTCTGCCTCTCTCTCTCTCTGGCTCTCTCGCTCTCTGCCTCTCTCTCTCTGTCCATGTTTGATGTCTCCTCTCCATCTTCCATTCTGACAGGCTCGCTGTGGCGCTATGTTAGAGCGAGTGCCTCCTACACCCCCTATTTACCTCCCCTCTGCGACCCCAAGGATGGCCACCTGCTTGTGGATGGTTGCTATGTTAACAATGTCCCAGGTCAGAGTTCATAGTTCAAACCCCGACGCCTGTCTCACCCCTTAACCCCAAAAGGAGTTGTAGAAGTTGCTCCTGACCACTGATACAGGGTCATATTATTTTCACCCACCTGATGGTTAATGTTAGGATTGGGGTTATGTCATCTGATCCCAGATCTGGGGTTAGGGGCAACTTCTACCTTAAGCTCTTTTGAAACGACCGACAATCGACCTCCCCCTCCCTCTTTCCCACGTTCCGTCTCACCTTAACCCCACCTGACCAGTCGGACATTGGGAACCCATGGTTTGGAAGGAAAGCTAGGCTAATAAATCAGTGTATATTTCGGTATGTGAGTGGAGGGGATGCAATGTTTCGCTCCCCTACACCCAGAACCACCCATTCTTAACACCAATACTTCTCTATTCAATTTGGCTTCAATAGTTCACACTCCCACACAAGTCAGTTCCGAATTGGCTTTGTCCCGCCCCCCAGTGTCAGTAAGCCCCTCTCCATGCCTCCAGATTGGCAGTGAGGCTTTGCTCATGCAGGTACATATCCATGGGTCAGACAGAGAGGTGCATGATGGTCCTGCTTTTGGTGCCCCGCCCCCTCCCTGTTTTTGGTTCTCCATGCTCCTCCACTTCATCTCCCAAGTTCTCCTGCACTTGGCTGGTATACTACACACCAAGTGTACACTTACGTGTCTGCTTCTTCCTGAGAATGTTACACAGGCTTTTCCCTGAGGCCTTTCCACGCAGCTTGCTGCTTGTCGTTTCCCACGTTCTAAAGCTTGGGTCTCAGTCACTCGTTTGTCAGTGTAGGTCCATAGGTTATAGCTTTTTTGCGTATCGACCTAGCTATAGGAGCACAACATGTAGCGTTCTCTTCAGGGTTTTGAAGCTGATCCTATGGTGTCGGGAAATAAAGGTTTTGTGTTGAGGTCAGAGAAGGTCACCATATAGGCTATTTCATGTTTGTTTTTTAATTGTGGGTCTGTAGTCGGGTTTTTTCTCTGTCCATTTGTCTGTCCGTTCGTCCATCGCTTGATCCCATGTCGTCATACCGAGCAGTGCTTATAAATGGCTTCTGTCAACCATTTGTACCCCCCCCTCCCCCAGCAGCTACACCTCCCCCTGTCCATGTATGTGCATGTGTCTGTGTACTGTATGCATCTATATATCTACTCTTTACATATATATTGATGACAGTGTTGCTGATGCTACCCGTTTCCCTTTAGCCTTTTCTAGCGAGATGCCAAAAGTGTTCTGGATCCTACCAATGCCCATAGACGAGCATACAGTTCTATCACTCTTGTCAGTGAAGGGCTTGATTGAAGCCTCAAATTAAAAGTGGGCTGAAAATGGTGACTGTGTGTTTTGTTAGTACTTCTAAGTCCAGAACTAGTTCAGTTCAATGATTCCACATTGAAATTCTTCAGTCTCCTATGTCCCCTTCAAACTCCACCCACACACACACACAGCAGCATCCTTCTCTTCCTCTGGTGCTCCTTCTCCTTCCAATCCATGCAGCGCCCAGCCTCCCCCTGCCCTCTGCTGGTCCGGAGTGGTATTACAGGACCACAGCTCTGGGCAGGGCTGGCTGGTTGCCCCTAACATGTTCACTAGTGTCTGAGAGATCTCCAAATGCTGTGACCAGACTACCAACCCCCTGTGCTCCTTGTGTCTAGTTGAGGAGTCAGGGAACTGAAGGCAAAGTTTAAAAGGTTCCTCATACCTGTATTTTTGGTGATTTTTGTTTTTGTATGTTTTCACCAACTGCTGTAAAACAGACACTATTTTTTGTAAATGGTTATAAAAGAAAAAGCTTCACTTTGGCCTAATGAACATTTCACAAGGGTTAACTCACAGGGAGCATACGGTTGTGGTTGGGGACAGAGTCTGGAGATCGAACCAACCCTTTACTCTGTGGCTGCACCCTTACCCTGTGCCTAGACTTGATACACACACACACACAGGTCTCTGTGCATGGTAAGGTGGTTCAGCGGATGCAGAAGCAATTTGAGAGGTTGGGCAGCACCACATTCACATCCCGTGGCTAACCCTTTGATGGTTATCCACCTCTGGGTTAACCAATTGGGATGGCACCCTATGGTTTGGGGCTGTGGTCTGCTGCCAAAACGCATGACCAACCTGAAGTTACGCCAACATTATTGAGATGTTATCCCCTCCCCCCCCCCCCCCCCCCCGGGTGTGGCTCACAGGGTCACTGTGGCGCTATGTGAGGGCGAGCATGACCCTCTCAGGGTACCTGCCGCCCCTCTGCGACCCCAAAGATGGCAACTTGCTTATGGATGGGGGCTACATCAACAACCTGCCAGGCAAGTAGATGATGATGAGGAGGAGAATAGGAAAGAGGGAGGAGGGAAGGGGGAATGGGTAGTAGGACATTTTCAGAGTTATTTTAGTTGAGGGGGAGGGGGGGGGGGGGTTGAGAGATCGTCCATGGGTAAGTAGGGGCTGTCATTGACGATGGTGGAGATTACAATTTGACAGAATTCAGTTGCATTTTCTACCATCTGAGCAGTGGGAATGAGCGTTCAAATCGTTTCCATTGTCGAAATGTTCAATTTAATTTGCCAACAATTTGCTCAAAATAGAGCCATAGAGGCAATTGACTGAGAGGGAAAACAAATATGTAAATGATCCCCGTAGTGTATTTGAAATTGGTCCGTAAACATGCTTTCAGCTCAGGATCAATCTTTACCTATCAGATGGGAGTAAATACAACACAGAGCATCAAGTGTGTTAGTGATGGTGGACACTGGCGGTACAAAGTATCCCATTGTCCAGTATCCACAAGCTTTTTAAACAAGCTTTTTAAATCAAATCAACAGAGTTTCAGAATGCTATGTGTCTGTCAGTAAGGCTTCCTGGTGTCTTACTGGCTGAGAACATCTAAAGGTATGGGACATACCGTGTTCCTCAGATGATTTGGGTGTTGATAAGAGTTGTGAGCTTTAAAACGATATACAGTTAGCTTTCTCAATGCCATAAAACTAATCCGTGACCTACAAGACACCAGTCGGCTCTGACGGTACATTCCCTTCCAGTATGAAGACGACACGCAGTATCAGACCCCTCAACAAACTGCTATTCATTAGGCTGTTACCAGCCTGGGAGTAATTCCAAATGGATGTATGGATTGCCTGTTGCATTCCTACTGGAAAAAAAGACAACTTGAAACACTTTTTTTTCTGCATACTACTCAAATGTCTATCTCTTCTGCTATGCTACTCTTATCTCCTCTGGAAGTGGTCATTGTAGCGTGCAGGAAAAAAATGTGACTCACAAAACCATGTTTCACAAACCTGATGAAGTTGAACATCATCCTTCTCTATTTTGGGTGATTTTAGGTTAATTTTAGATGTGGAATCTTCTTGCGGTTTGTGCAACATGGTCGGGTGGCTTCGAGGTTTACGATACTTGTGATTATTTGATGTTTTGGGTGGACACACCCACAGAGTTGGACCCAGTGTCTGTCGAGGTAAAGCAATGACTAGTCTCACATTCTAATAGGCAGAGGAGGCGCAATGCCGTAGCCACCATCTAGTGTTCACAGTGGATTTAGATAGCTTTAGTTCTATGGGTACTAGCTAATTATATACATTTAAGGTCTTCAAAATTTAGGCTTGGTTAATTTTTACATTTGTCATTTAATAATTAACAGATGCAACTTACAGGAGATTCGGTGCCTTGCTCAAGGGCACATCGACTGATTTTTCTCTGGCTTCGGGGATTCGAACCAGCAACCTTTGTGTTACTGGACCAACACTCTAAACCGCTAAGCTAAACACATTGGGTCAACACTGTGGAGTGGACTGGTGAGACCTGCACCCTTCACAGGGTACTTGGTCTCAAACCCTCTCTGGGACTCGCACCATAAACACACACCAAGGCTGCATTATCAACCATGCAGGAGCGAACCAAACGTGGAGATAAGAATTCACCCAAACTTTGGGACCATCAAAACCTGAGTAGATGCACTGTATAAAACTGGAAATTAAATGAAGGTTTGATGTGATTATCCAGTGAGCGATAATCCAGCCAATTGGGATGTCTGTTTCTGGTGGAGTGAGTTTGAATATGGTAATAAAGTATATGAAAGACAAGGTTCCTATTAGGAATTAACCCCAGACTGGGTTTTCCTTATTGTCCCTGCTGCCGGCTCGTGTACGTCTGTGTTTGTGTGTCGTTACGTGTGTGTGTGTGTGTCACAACGTGACGTCCCACAGCGGACATCGCGAGGAACATGGGCGCCAAGACTGTCATCGCCATCGACGTAGGTAGCCAGGACGAGACGGACCTCTGTAACTATGGCGACAGCCTGTCGGGCTGGTGGTTGCTGTGGAAACGAATCAACCCCTGGGCAGAGAAAGTGAAGGTATGATGATCAACGCAGATGGGCCCCACACACCGACACACACGCGCGCACACACTCCTACACACTATCCCTATACCCACCCAGGTTCCAGACATGGCAGAGATCCAGTCCAGGCTGGCCTATGTGTCGTGTGTACGTCAGCTGGAAGTGGTGAAGAAGAGTGCCTACTGCGAGTACATCAGACCACCCATCGACCGCTTCAAGACAATGGACTTCGGCAAGTTTGACGAGATCTACGTGAGTTCCACAATTCCTTCTCAACACCTCTGTCTCGTCTCCTTATGCCGGCTCTGGGATATGTTCAAAGTGTATTTACATTCATGATCACTTCTTTGTTACAGTTGAAGTCGGATGTTTATGTACACTTATGTTGGAGTCGTTAACTTGTTTTTCAACCACTCCACAAACTTCTTGTTTACAAACTATAGTTTTGGCAAGTCGGTTACAATTATTTCACTTATAATTCACTGTATCACAATTCCAGTGAGTCAGAAGTTTACATACAAAGTTGACTGTGCCTTTAAACAGCTTGGAAAATTCCAGAAAATGATGTCATGGCTTTAGAAGCTTCTGATAGGCTAATTGACATCATTTGAGTCTATTGGAGGTGTACCTGTGGATGAATGTCAAGGCCTTCCTTCAAACTCTGTGCCTCTTTGCTTGACATCATGGGAAAATCAAAAGAAATCAGACAAGACCTCAGAAAACACCACAAGTCTGGTTCATCCTTGGGAGCAATTTCCAAATGCCTGAAGGTACCACGTTCATCTGCACAAACCATAGTATGCAAGTATAAACACCATGGACCCATGCAGCCGTCATACCGCTCAGGAAGGAGACGCGTTCTGTCTCCTAGAGATGAACATACTTTGGTGCGAAAAGTGCAAATCAATCCCAGAACAACAGCAAAGGACCATGTGAAGATGCTGTAGGAAACAGGTACAAAAGTATCTATATTCAGTCAAATGAGTCCTTTGTTGACATAACCTGAAAGGCCGCTCTGCAAGGAAGAAGCCACTGCTCCAAAACCGCCATTAAAAAAAGCCAGACTACGGTTTGCAACTGCACATGGGGACAAAGATCTTACTTTTTGGAGAAATGTCCTCTGGTCTGATGAAACCTAAATATATCTGTTTGGCCATAATGACCATCATTATGTTTGGAGGAAAAAAGGGGAGGCTTACAAGCCGAAGAACACCATCCCAACCGTGGAGCACGGCGGTGGCAGCGTCATGTTGTGGGGGTGCTTTGCTGCAGGAGGGACTGGTGCACTTAACAAAATAGATGTTATCATGAGGGAGGAAAATGATGTGGATATATTGAAGCAACATCTCAAGACATCAGTCAGGAAGTTAAAGCTTGGTCACAAATGTGTCTTCCAAATGGACAATGACCCCAAGCATACTTCCAAAGTTGTGGCAAAATGGCTTAAGGACAACAAAGTCAAGGTATTGGAGTGGCCATGACAAAGCCCTGACCTCAATCCTATAGAAAATGTGTTGGCAGAACTGAAAAAGCATGTGTGAGCAAGGAGGCCAACAAACCTGACTCGATTACACCAGCTCTGTCAGGAGAAATGGGCCAAAATTCACCCAACTTATTGTGGGAAGCTTGTGGAAGGCTACCCAAAACATTTGACCCAAGTTAAACAATTTAAGGCAATGCTACCAACTGAGTGTATGTAAATTTCTGACCCACCGGGAATGTGATTAAAGAAATAAAAGCTGAACTAAATAATTCTCGCTACTATTATTCTAACATTTCACATTCTTAAAATGAAGTGGTGATCCTAACTGACCTAAGACAAATTTTTACTAGCATTAAATGTCAGGAATTGTGAAAAGTTTAGTTTAAATGTATTTTTTTAAGCTGTATGTAAACTTCCGACTTCAACTGTATGTAATTTTAGATAACCACTGACATTAAGTTTTGGTAAAATACGGTCTCCTGTTCATAGCTAACAAATCACACGGTAAAAGACCATCTTCGAAGCTTTGCCACCACCAGACTCTGTTGCTGAGGTAGCTTGTTTCTGTAAAACATGGTCTGTTACCCCAGGCTAACCTGTCCTCTCTGTCAGGATGTGGGCTACCAGCACGGCAAGCTGCTCTTCACCGGATGGGCCCGTGGTGACATCATCGACAACATGCTCAAGGACCACCGCTCGGCAGACTACAACGACAGCAAGACCAAGACGGACGTGAGTCACACACACACACAAACACAAACACACACACGCGTCACAAATCTTACATTCACCATCTCACAGCTGCTCTACTTTACATTAGCACAGTTACATTTCTATAACGTTATTATAACAGTCTTTACATTATGACCTTCTCCTAACATAACATTTACCTAACGTTATTATAACATTCCCATGACATTCTCTTGTTTTAAGCTTTGTTCGTTAT
Organism: Oncorhynchus nerka; assembly: GCF_034236695.1. Taxonomy (NCBI): domain Eukaryota; kingdom Metazoa; phylum Chordata; class Actinopteri; order Salmoniformes; family Salmonidae; genus Oncorhynchus; species Oncorhynchus nerka. Next base: position 32,661,692 of record NC_088410.1, read on the forward strand.
TACATTTTTACACAAATTCTAACATTCTCGTACCATAATGACATTGTCTTGTTTGTATTCCAGTCCTATACGTCTCCAGGGTCAGACTTCACTGACCTGGCTGAGATCGTGTCCAGGATTGAGCCGGTCCAGACCTATGTCGATCCTGACGCTGACGCTGCTGAGGGTAAGAGGCTATTATAAAGTGGAAAATGTACCGAAGTCTGGCAGCAGTAACCCTGCTGCCATGGCGATAAGGGTTTGAGCCTTTCCCCTTCCTCTCCGTTTGCCTCTTTACCCTCTCCGTTTGCCTCTTTACCCTCTCCGTTTGCCTCTTTACCCTCTCCGTTTGCCTCTTTACCCTCTTTTTCCGTTTGCCTCTTTACCCTCTCCGTTTGCCTCTTTACCCTCTTTTTCCGTTTGCCTCTTTACCCTCTTTTTCCGTTTGCCTCTTTACCGTGTCCTAACTCTTCCAAGTGTCCTGCAATAAAATAATAATCAGAGCTCCAGAGCCAGTGTCCATGAAGCCTCTCAGAGCAAGATTGCTGATCTAGAATCAGGTTTGCCTTTTAGATCATAATGAATAAGATTTCTATGGAAAGATCCTAGGTCAGCACTCCTACTCTGAGACTGAATATGGGCTCTGGTCACCTTTAAAAAATATATATTGAATGTGTCTTTACTTAAATTGTAGTTCCTTTATGATAGGAATATACCTGGAGAGACACTATATATACCTAGGTGTGGACACCTCTTCAAATTAGAGGATTTTACTATTTCAAACAGTCAAACATTGGCAGTAGAATGTCCTTACTGAAGAGCTCAGTGACTTTCAATGTGGCACCGTCATAGGATGCCACCTTTCCAACAAGTCACAACACCATATTAATGCCCGTGATTTTTGAATGAGATGTTTGACAAACATACTTTCGGTCATGTAGTGCATCACATGGCAATCTTCAGTCTTGTTGCTAGAGCTACGGTAGGACTGGTCTCTTTCATATAGCGCATTACTGTGTCTGTGTGTCCCCCAGCGGGGGACGAGTCGGACTGCCTGACGGAATATGAGGAGGACGGGATGGACACGGTGAGAGAAGAGGAGGAGGAAGAAGAGGAGGAGGAAGAGGGGGAACAGGAACTCTATGACCTCTCCCCGGGAGAGTGGGGTCAGAACGGAGTCTTCCAGGCGGTACGTGTAACACACAGACCCCATATCAACATCATAGACTCACACACCCTGCTGTTAGTAGTGTAACACACAGACCCCATATCAACATCATAGACTCACACACCCTGCTGTTAGTAGTGACTGTCTGTGTGTTGTTCCTCTAGGAGGAGAAGTCAGTCCGCCAGCGGAGGAAAACAGAAGGTGACACCAACACCTACTCCGAGCTCTCCGACTGCTGACAGGAGGAGAGGAAAAATGAGAAAGAGACCGACTTTGGGTCCAAGAACTATGAGGAAGGAAGGAAAGGAGATATGAGTCAGGCTCTGTGTCCAAAAACTAAGGAGGTGGAAGATGAAAGTTGGATGTCGGGCAATTTCTCCAGCTACTGTAGCTCAACAAATACTTATTTATCCCAACTCTTATCTACCACACCTGATTCTAATAATTAGCTGGTTTATCAAATCAGGTTAGTTACATCAAGGGTTGGAGTGAAAACCTACATGAGCGCTCTCCAGGAACAGTGTTGGAGAGCCCCGCTCTAACCCCTGACACTTAACCCGTAAGCCATTGGTCCACTGGTGTCCAGTGTGACTTGGGCCATGAATGGACTCTCTCCAATCTGAAGATGGACTCAACTGGGACCCCTCCACTCTCTCCCTCCTGCCAAAGCTGAAATACTTTTATTGGGGTGACTAAAGTGTGTCCCTCATACCACAGGGAACACATTAGTACTTGGTTGAAGTTAAAAACCTAGTCTCTTTAAGCTTTCAGCTCCAATGCTTTGGCCCTATTCAGACTGTCTGTCTGCATGTCCTGTCTGTCCATAATCAGGAGAGGTTCTTATTGATGGTGCTCTGTTAAGACACAGATGGGTATTACGTGGATGGAAGTTGGAAAGGTGTGTGTGTGTGTGTGTGTGTGTGTCATTGTGATTTATTTGCTAGTAGTAGTATTGATGTTGAATGGAGAGGGAGAGAGATGTGTAAAAGGCTGATAATGAAAGAGGTGCAAAACCGCTGATGCGCACAAACAGTAGAAAGACGGATGTATACTGAACAAAAATATAAACACAACATACAACAATTTATAAAAAGTTTTACTGAGTTCATATAAGTAAATCTGTGAATTGAAATTCATTAGGCCCTAGTCTGTGGATTTCACATGACTGGGCAGGGGAGCAGCCATAGGTCCACCCACTGGGGTGCCAGGACTAGCCAATCAGAATGTGTTTTTCCCCACAAAAGGGCTTTATTACAGACAGAAATACTCCTCAGTTTCACCAGCTGTCAGGGTGTCTGGTCTCAGACAGTCCCGCAGGTGAAGAAGCTGGATGTGCAGGTCCTTGACTGGTGTGGTCTGCGGTTGTGAGGCCGTTTGGACGTACTGCCAAATTCTCGAAAACAACGTTGGAGGTGGTTTATTGTAGAGAAATTAACATTTTTAAATTCTCTGGCAACAGCTCTGGAGGACATTCTTGCAGTCAGCATGCCAATTGCACACCCTCAAAACGTGAGACATTTGTGGCATTGTGTTATGAAATAAAACTACACATTTTAGTGGCCTTTTATTGTCCCCAGCACAAGGTGCACCTCTGTAATGATCATGCTTTTTAATCAGCTTGATATGCCACACCTGTCAGGTGGATGGATTATCTTGGCAAAGGAGAAATGTTCACTAACAGAGATTTAAACCAATTTTTGCACAAAATTTGAGAAGCTTTTTGTGTGCATATTAAACATTTCTGGGATCTTTTATTTCAGCTCATGAAACAATTTACATGTTGCATTTTATATTTTTGTTCAGTGTATATTATTGGAAGGTGAAGTAGGGAGATGAAAATGTGTGAGGAGAGGTGTGTGTGTGTCATTGGTTTCCACCATGCTTGCTACTACTGTATGCTGCTTGTTCCAAGCAGAGGATAACAATGCCTTTTTAACCTGAATTTAACCGTTTAAAAACGATGGAGGGGAGACTTTGCCAATGGACCTTTTAGTATAGAAACCCCTCGCCTCTCCCTACTTGCCTAATGCTTGCATGGGGTCCTGGGTACTCCCTAACCAACAAGTGTCAAACTCATTCCACGAAAGCCAAGTGTCTGGGTGGTTTTCACTCCTTCCTTTTACTTGATGAATTAAGGTCGCTAATTAGTAAAGAACTCCCTTCACCTGGTTGTCTAGGTCTTAATTGAAAGGAAAAACCAAAAACCCACATCAACTAGGCCCTCCATGGAATGAGTTTGACACCCCTGCCCTAACCTCTCAAATGGTCACAGAGTAACTTAGTCTAATCTTAGTAATAACTATATATACACACTATACCTACTTTACACCTGTTAATATTCATATGTATATAATAAATACTTTCTATGTCAATGTTTTTCTGCTGCGAAACTAGGACTCTTTTCTCCTGAGAGATGTCCTTCCTAAGTCCATTCAAACGTGCACAGAATCTTTTTTGTTGCCAATTTTAATTTATTTTGTTTTACCACTGGCTTTTTTTTTAAATAGCCTTTTTTTTAAAACACTGAACAAAAAGGAAAAAAAATCCTAATGGAGAATTCTAATTACAGACGTGAATAATGAACTATACTGTCCTTTCTTATTAGATTGTGTTTCGCTATTTTGCACTGATGAATAAAAATAATATTCCTTGGTTGGAAAGGAGGTCGTTTTATTTGCATCTTCCTATGGAGACAGGATGGTATGGGATGTCATTTCAATTTAAAGAAATGTTCAAATGCATACTGAATAATACATCTAAATTGTAATGCAAACATTGTTTTTATTTTATAACAGGTAGAGGAGAGGATTTCTCTCCGGTAACTTTGCTTTTACTGTACCTGTAGTTTCTGAAGTTGTCCACAGGAGGGAGCCCTGTTCATTCAACGTGATGAGAACCCCCCCAACACTGCTCTACTGAATCATCATAGTTTGCCAGCATCACACCTCCCTCTCTCTACACAGCAGAGGTGGATGTGCAGAAACACGTCCAGAAGCGGCTTATCCATGCACCCTCTCGCTCCACCCCAGCCTCCGTTCCACATCTCTGGGTGCTGCGTATGCAGTTCCCCCTCAGTGAAATTACTCAACCACATTACATGACTGGACATGACCATTCCCTCCAATAACAGTCTTTGGATGCTTGTGAAAGGCATATAATGTAATCTCTCACTCTGGAGGTTTTCATTGTATTGCTCTTTGTAGTCCTACTGCACTAATACCTCTACATGGTATGTTGAAGCCATTATCAGTCCCATGACACTTTTTAACCTGTTTTGTCCTATGTTGTCCAGAAGCCGATGACAGGATGTTACATCATGACCTATGTTGTGTTACATCAAACCATGCACTGTGGTGATACAAAATTGACTAACAGGATATTAAGAGTGAAGTGACACACACACCAAATACTAAGAAGTGAACTACTGTTTGACAGACAAATTCCTCCTTACATTTAAACTGTAAATCAGGTTGGTTTTATCAAGATGGCTGGTGTAATCTCAGCTAATCTAACTGCATAATATCTCTCCCCTGCAGTTGAACAAAATGAGTTCTAACCTGGACTGCAGATACCATATGTAATAAGTATATGTTCATGTGACAGTGGTGGCTGGTGGCTCGCTTTCACTTTAGTGTCAACTATTGCGACAAGCCTCCTCGGAAGCATATCTGTTCATCTTTGATGCCAGGCTGATTGAAGGAGAGGGGGATGGGGTAATAGCAGGGTTGCAAAAGTAACTTGACACCACAGAACAAGCACAAAGAACCACACCTCCCTACCACTCTCTCTCTCACTCACTCGTTCTCTGGCCCTCTTTGACCATATTAGGTAGAGAAGTCACAAATGCCTACATTGGGGAACTGAGAAAGTGGAAGTGGAAGACAGTATCTCCTTATGAATGGTAGAAACAGATTGGTACATGTTTGTTCGGGGATTAGTGAGTCATGCCTGGGGCTAGTTTTCATACTCTTACCTGCGGAATCTTTTTTGTGTGCTTTTTAACCAGATGGGTTTGTGAGGCATGTCATATCACCTTACCTGGCTGTCTGTAATTGGCTGCGTTTACACAGGCAACCCAATTCTGATCTTTTTTTCCCCGCTAATTGGTCTTTTGACCAATCAGATCTGAAAAATATCTGATGTGAAACGATCTGATGTGATTGGTCAAAATACCAATTTAGTGGAAAAAAATATCAGAATTAGGCTGCCTGTATAAACACAGCCTTTGGAAATTCATTCTTCTCTCATGACGTGACAAGGATGACATGACAAAAAGTTGTATAAATATGTCACAGGTGTGATGAATGCCCTATTATTACTGTGCATGCACTATCCCAGGTGCTCCTAATTTAGTCTTTGTTAGCGGATTCATTGAAACATGTGATTGGCTGTTTTCCCCTTTCTCTTCATAACCCTTGTTCAGTTTGTTCGAGGTGTGGCTGCTTAGAGGAAGCGGTGGTTGTGGTAGAGTGCCTTTTAAGCCTTGGTTTTGCAAAGAGAAGTATGATGATGGTGATGATGATGATCTGAGTTGATGTTTAAATGCGTTCCCTGCACAGAAACCTGTTTTTGTTTGATTTGATTGTTTTGTGTTAAATCTTCCCTTCATGTTGTTTTGCTAAGCAGAGATACTGTACATATGACAAGATGGTCTTGTCTCTGGGCTAACATTTTTGGGGACTCCAAAAAGTGGGAAGGTGGGTGGTCTGCTTATTGTGGACCAAGTTTGACGGGAGTGTAAACCCTCTCTCGTTGTCTCTTCCTCTCTGGGTAGAGTTAACTTGGTTTAGGGAAGCTGAAATCGGGAGTGAGAAATAAACTGGGACCTGTCTCAGACTTTCATTCCATGTACTTCCACTCAAGCCCATTCTAAAATAACCAGTGTGGTCTGTGCTATGAGTTATTCAGTGGCCCCTATGCACTTGGTGTAAACCTAGGGTGTGTAGATTTGTCACATGCGCCGAATACAACAGGTGTAGACCTTACTGGGAAATGCTTACTTACAGGCCCTTAACCAACAATGCAGTGCAAGAAATAGAGTTAAGAAAATATTTATTTAATTAACAAAAGTAAAAAATACCACAAAATAACGAGGCCATATACCGGGAGTACTGAGTCAATGTGCGGGGTACAGGTTAATTGAGGTCATTTATACATGTAGGTAGGGGTAAAGTGACTATTGTACTGAACTGAGTTGTCACAGCACCTCTCGGCCAGGGTTTGTCAAATGCATGCGAATGTTTACCTAGTTTTTAATACATGCTAAAAATAAGCTAAAGTGTACAGTGCATGGTGAGGTTTTCAATCACATTGATGAAGAAATGCTCCTACAGCATCATTAGTGTATTTTTTATTTATTTATTTATTTCACCTTTATTTAACCAGGTAAGCAAGTTGAGAACAAGTTCTCATTTACAATTGCAACCTGGCCAAGATAAAGCAAAGCAGTTCGACACATACAACGACACAGAGTTACACATGGAGTAAAACAAACATACAGTCAATAATACAGTAAAAAAAAAAACAAGTCTATATACAATGTGAGCAAATTAGGTGAGAAGGGAGGTAAAGGCAAAAAAGGCCATGGTGGCAAAGTAAATACAATATAGCAAGTAAAACACTGGAATGGTAGTTTTGCAATGGAAGAATGTGCAAAGTAGAAATAAAAATAATGGGGTGCAAAGGAGCAAAATAAATAAATAAATTAAATACAGTTGGGAAAGAGGTAGTTGTTTGGGCTAAATTATAGGTGGGCTATGTACAGGTGCAGTAATCTGTAAGATGCTCTGACAGTTGGTGCTTAAAGCTAGTGAGGGAGATAAGTGTTTCCAGTTTCAGAGATTTTTGTAGTTCGTTCCAGTCATTGGCAGCAGAGAACTGGAAGGAGAGGCGGCCAAAGAAAGAATTGGTTTTGGGGTGACTAGAGAGATATACCTGCTGGAGCGTGTGCTACAGGTGGGAGATGCTATGGTGACCAGCGAGCTGAGATAAGGGGGGACTTTACCTAGCAGGGTCTTGTAGATGACATGGAGCCAGTGGGTTTGGCGACGAGTATGAAGCGAGGGCCAGCCAACGAGAGCGTACAGGTCGCAATGGTGGGTAGTATATGGGGCTTTGGTGACAAAACGGATAGCACTGTGATAGACTGCATCCAATTTGTTGAGTAGGGTATTGGAGGCTATTTTGTAAATGACATCGCCAAAGTCGAGGATTGGTAGGATGGTCAATTTTACAAGGGTATGTTTGGCAGCATGAGTGAAGGATGCTTTGTTGCGAAATAGGAAGCCAATTCTAGATATAGTATCTTTATTGACACCAGCCCACTTTGGCCATGTTCAGAGTGGCTGCAGATCAGACCTTTCTTACACCCCTCTTCCCAACAGCTAAAGGTCTCAAAGCTTCTACTGTCTCTCCCACCTCTCCCCCCTCCAGCCCCCAAGCCTTCTGTGACCTGGCTCAGAAAATCACAGGAAGGGCAGGTACAGACAAGACTCCTGCATTTCTCCACACGTACTCTCCTCTCTCAGACCAGATGCTCACCTTCTGTCACAACACACCTTCCTCTCTCCTTCCCAAGCCTTACCATCCAGTATGGTTAAATAACAAACAGATCTGTTAATAGCAATATTTATTGGCCTGGGTGAGGTCTGCCTCTGGAGATAAGTGTTAGATATTTGACTATGGTGCTAAAGTATTGGTAGTTTATTATTTGGCAATTGACAATAGAAAGTGATAATTCACCAAATCAAACACATCAATATGCATGATCATCCCTCCAAATCCCACCCTATTTCTCCTACCACATTATGATGTTGTTGGTTGATACATGGGGTGCGAGGCACAAATACCTACCTGCAATATGGTGAACTGCCCCGGGTTGAAACGCCCAGTGAAACCCTGTCACCTCTTCTTTTGGCACCTGGCTACTTCCTTGTTCTAGCAGGTTAGGAGAATTATTAAAGCAGGTTAGGAGAACTAAAGTAGCAGGTTAGGATAATTAACATGGCAGGTTAGGATAAGTAATGTAGCAGGTTAGGACAACCAAAGTAGCAGGTTAGGACAACTAAAGTAGTAGGCTAGGACAACTAAAGTAGTAGGCTAGGAGAACTAAAGTAGAAGTTTGGATAATTAACGTGGCAAGATAGGAGAACTAATGTAGGTAGCAGGTTAAGATAACTAACTTGGCAGGTTAGGAAAACTAATGTAGCAGGTTAGGAGAACTAATGTGGCAGGTTAGGATAATTAATGTGGCAGGTTAGAATAAATAACGTGGCAGGTTAGGAGAACTAATGTAGCAGGTTAGGAGAACTAATGTAGCAGGTTAGGAGAACTAATGTAGCAGGTTAGAATAATTAACGTGGCAGGTTAGGAGAACTAATGTAGCAGGTTAGGAGAACTAATGTAGCAGATTAGGATAATTAATGTAGCAGGTTAGGATAATTTACGTGCCAGGTTAGGAGAACTAATGTAGCAGGTTAGGAGAACTAATGTGGCAGGTTAGGATAATTAATGTGTCAGGTTAGAATAATTAACGTGGCAGGTTAAGATAAATAACGTGGCAGATTAGGATACTTAATGTAGCAGGATAGGATAATAAGGTTGTGGTCAGGAAAAGGGTTAGGCTTAGGTAAAATGCTACAGGGAAAGCAGGTAACCTAGCAGTTAAGAGTGTTGGGCCAGTAACCGTAAGGTTGATGGTTCGAATCCCTGACCAGACTACGTGAAAAATCAATCGATGTGTACTTGAGCAAGGCACTTAACCCTAATTGTTCTGGATAAGAGCTTCTGCTACATTACTCAAATGTAAGTAGCCAAGAGCCAGTACAAGAGGGGCGGGCTTTCTATGGGCGTGGGCGTTTCTTACCTCGTTTTGGCGAGGACTCGGGTCGCAGTCAGACCTTTCTCACCTGTGAATGATAAAGTGGGTGGATCATAGTTTAGATATGTCCACCCCATTTCAGTCACGCCCAGCGCAGAGACAACAGAAAGAGAGATAATTGAGAAGGAAATAATCTGCAGTAGGGTTTCTTGAGTTTGCTGTCGCGCGGAAGAAGTTGCCTTTGAAAACACGGAAACCGGTAGAGCAAACGAATTCACACCGTAGTGCCTACAACCCGAGTAGAAGGTAAGTTGTTTTTAATCAAGGTTACCTATCAGCTGGTCCCTCCGTAATCCTCGTGGGATGAGATCTGTTTATAATATGTTAGTACTCTCTTCGAGGTCTGTTGCGGGGAACTCTACGAACGACAGACCAGTAGGTTATGTTTTATTAGATCTGTGTCATGTGCGCTTTTGCGTTTTTATCGTGAATGTAGATCGAAAGGTGACGCGTCCAGCAGAATCCGCACTACTCGACGTCAAGGTAGCCTTGTCACTGCTTCAGGTGAGAACGTAGTCGGTGGTAGTAACGAAGGGACACTTGGAAAGATTGCAAACTAACGTTACATTGCTAGTTGATGGGATTTAATATTGATAATCTTTCTAGTCATTTCACATTAGTCCCGTCAAACTTGCACTGTTGCAGTTTGATTTTAGCCATTGAGTAAAGCTAACCTGGATAGCAGCATCTGCAAGGGTAAGCCAATTGTAGGCTACCTATACAAACAATGATTATTTCACCTTGTCATGATAAGTAATTAACAATGACAACACCCAGCTAATGTCCAATCCTATGCTCTGCTTCCCGAACTTGGTGGCTATTCCAACCCACAGCCATCAACCCTGTAATAGTGCACTTTACGTTGACCAATTTACTGTTTTCGGGAAGCTACGCTGAAAATATAGTTCACTAAGCTACCAATCATTTCACACTGAAAGGTGATCTACACTACACTAAAGCTACCCTGAACTGAACTGAAGGATAAAATACACTTTGATTAAATATGACCCCAAAGTGATTTGTTCTTTAAATTTGTAGTCTGACATTTCAGAAAATGTAAAAGGTATATTTTAGCCTATTAAACAAACCATGTTTCAAGTGAGAATTGGGCAGGTCTGATGTGGAAAAATATACGTTTGCCTACTAAATATTTAAATTACTAGTTGGACTAAATTGAGTACACTGCTCAACACTGCCAATATATCTGATGTTTGCTTGTCTTGGTTTGAAGTTGTAATTTGAGACCAGGGTTGGTTGGAGCACAAAATGCACGCACGCCCTGATATGGATCTGCCCTAAGGATACATAATTTGCACACACTCGCATTCAAATGGTTTTGGCACCTGAAATACTGGGTCTCGTGTTTGAGTTGTTTCGTATGGTAAAGGTGTGGCATTCAACTATCAACTGTTGAGCCAAACCTGTATTCAGTTCAGTGAATGTCCTACTCAGGCCACTGCGCTGTCTCCAAGCTATTTTAGCAGAATGCAATGTTCCTGGTAGGAATCGAGTCCTTCCTTGGGGACTAGACCATACACACCTTAAAATAGAATTATATGATTAGTACATGCATAGCTGTTCTGCAATCATATCTACCATCTTGCTTAGTTACTTCCCCCACCCATTTTATTATAGATACTAACGTTGTTAATGCCGGCCTTTCCTAGTACCTGCATTAACTAGATGATAAGAGACAGTCTGGTCTCAGACTACACGTAACATAGTAAATGTAAATCCGGCGGGACTCAAATTAGTATGAAATGTTACATTTGGTATAGTAGGGCGCCAGGTAGCCTAGTGGTTAGAGCGTTGGACTAGTAACTGAAAGGTTGCAAGATCGAATCCCCGAGCTGACAAGGTAAAAAATCTGTTCCTCCCCTAGGCCGTCATTGAAAATATTTTTTCCGTAACTGACTTGCGTAGTTAAAGGTAAAATAGTTACATATGACAAGGTTATTTAAGACAAAAAAATAAAGTAGGGTGGTTGAGCGGGCAGAAGTATAAAGCACATTTCTTGTAACCCAAAGGTTGTGTTCTCATCACGGGCAGTTTTAACAACTTTCCGACTACTTTTTAGCCACTCTGAAACTACTTGGCATGTTGGCTAACCTTAACCCCCTAACCCCAGCTAACGTTAGGCACCTAGCTAACGTTGCTGACAAAAAAATGAAATTTAACAGCACATGAAATGGATGATGGCCATCCACAAATTAATTCATACTAATTGGAGTGTCCCAAATTTACATTTACATTTTCCCAAGAGTCAAGATATTAAATAGGGGGTGCATTAAGCCTACCTGGAGTGCCAGATGGGTGATGTTTGCGCTGTTGGGACTATGCCATTGGTTCCATTGTGCCACGAAATTAAGCCCAGCTAGTATTTGACCGATTTTTCAAAGTGCTGTTTGTTTCAAACCAGGTGTGTTGAGGTTAATGTCTAGCTCTGACAGACCTGCTGTCCTCAGCAACACGCTTCAACACCTCTACGCACTTGTGTTCTTGGCCTACATTCAATCCAGTCTTTAGCTTGGATTCCCCCTGCCCCTTTAGCAGCCACCCACATGCCATCTGCAACAGCTTGAGCTATAGGACTTGATTATGCTGTCTGACAACAGTTTTGAGATACAATGACTGCATAACATAGGTAAATGACACTGGTTGGTAGCAGAGCAGGGTTTCCTAACCGGCTACCAGGCAGCCAAATACATTTCTGATTTTTCCCGCTGGTTTAGGACTCATTTTCTTACCTTTGTTTTTCAAGTACTTTTTGAACCCAGATCTAGACCCAATGCACATAAATCTAATCGGACAACTGCAAGACGACCCATGCCGAGGTCCCTCGAGTGAATGGATAAGGAGTTGTGTTAAAGGGCAATTCTGCCACTTTTCAACCTCAATCATTATCTCCAGTGACTTCTAAACTTTATTTATGTACATTTTTCAAATATGTAGATGGACACTGTTGTTGTGCTGGAGATGATGGAAATTAGGTTGAAAGTGGTGTAATTGCCCTTTTTTAATTGACACACTAGTCATTTGAGTTGGCAAGCCAGTCATAGGAGTTGAAAGGTGACTAGGAAATCCTTGACAGCCACAGCCCACTGCATGGGCTTACACTCTGATCCCCTTAACACTGTATGACAATGGGTACCATCAATTGTAGTGTCCTTTTCTAGACTGAAGTTGGGCAATAAGACCCTCAGGAAATGCATGTCAACACTGCAACACCATATCACGCAACTTCCTGTGGAAGTTGGCCCACAGTTTGCACTTTGTTGCTGAAAACCCACGTTCGTGTGAAAGTCTCATCTTGTCTGCATTTCCTCATGTCTCCCACGAGAACCCATTCCTCCTATGTGTTTCAGATGGGCTTATTTACATGAGATCAGCCTGATTCCCAGATCTGTTTGTGCAAACTTCTTGTCAGTCAGTGTCATTTTCGGTCTGAGTGACAAGGAGTTGGGATCAGGCTAGCTGATCTGGGATCAGGGTAGCATGCCTGGGTCATCATGAGTGGGAACAGTCCTGATTTTTCAGCTGTCTACTCACACTGGTTTACTCTGGTTTAGTAGTCCACTCCTGCTGGCACATGTAGTGGGCAGCCAACAGCATGGACACAGAGATCCTTAAGGTGATCCTCCCCCTCTGTCTTTAATCAGAGCATCAGTCTGAGCCCATAATGAACTTAGACACCTGGATGTTATCCAGCTGGATGTTATTGCTCTGTCCCTCTCTATCCCCCTTTCTCTCTGTCCCTATTATTTCACACTTTCTCCCTGATAGGGGGGACGTGGGTTAGAAACACAACACTGTTTAGTGTCACCACCTCGGGCACTATGGGTGACATGATCAACACGCGGTGATGTTTTGCTTGGAAGCAGGAGGAAACCTTGAAATATATGCTGATAGATCTGGACACAGCTTCATTAGCCTTCAACCAGTATAAGGCAGCGTTTACACAGACATCCAATTCTGATCTTTCTTCCACTTATTGGTCTTTTGAACTATCACTTAAGATCCAATTGGTCAAAAGACTAAATGGGAGTTCTGAATTGTGCTGCCTGTGTAAATGCAGCCTAAGAGGCATAGCATTATAATGGTGGACAATGCAACCCTGTACAAGTTATGTAATCCTAAAGATAATGATCTCACCTGGAATGTAATTACAATGTTATCATGGAGGTAAAAACTGGTTACGACTGGGTGTTGTAGTCTGTACTTGTAGCCTGAGGCCATGAGTATTTACACACACACACACACCCTTGAAAGGGTCATAGCTAGAGACGCAAGCAGATAGAAATAGAAATTGACCTAGAATACCTGGGCATGTATTCATAAAGCGCCTCAGTCTAGGAGTTCTGATCCAGGATCAGCCTTTTAGATCATATTGAATAAGCTTATGGACAGGTGGGCCCTTATCCTAGATCAGTACTAGAGCTACTCGGAGACACTTTATGAATACAGGCCCAAGGATAGAAGGGGGAAGTAGTAGGTTAAGATGTGTATTCACCAATTTAACCTGAAGAGTGAAGGTTTTCTTAAAGAGACATGGCATCTGTTCTTAAGGGAGTGGTGGCTGAGTATTATGAAATGTTTCTGTCTAAACTTGCTCCAGACATTCCTCACTGGCTGTCCTGTTTTCTGTTCCCCTTCAAAGGAAGTAAGGGAGCCCTCATTTGTCTTCCTCTGACTGGTCCACCGCTCTTTACTTGTCTGTAAGACAATGTTATGTAATACATGACAGCTGGAGTGCATTCGTTATGGCAAACCGTAGCAACATTTTTTTGCAACAACACACAAAACCAAGCGATTCTTATTAGAGTAAGTTCAGGTAGTACTACCCTTCGATGTTGTCAACTTCATCGAGTATAGGCATCAAGCTATAACGGGAGTGTTCTGTTTTTGGTTATTAAGGGACAGGAAGACAACAAGGGGAAGGTTGAGGTGCATGTATGGATCAGTTGTGGGAGAGAAGTGCCCGTGTATGTAGGGATCAGTTGTGGGAGAGAAGTGCCCGTGTATGTAGGGAGCAGCAGGAGTGAGGCAGACCAGCTTGTAAGTGCCAAAGGTCACGATGGAAAGGTGTCACTGGCTTTGTGTGTGTGTGACTCCAATGACGTGTGCATGCACAATTCCTGATTGTCACAACCCATTTAGAGTCTGATCCAGTTTATGCTCGGCCAAAGTCAGTCCATAACGCCTCTTATGTCTCATGGGGACAATCTACCAAGCTTACAGAGGATCATCCTCATAATACATCCTCATAGTACAACCTCTAGCGTGCCTGAGCGTGTGCCTGCGGGGGGTGTGTGAGCGTCCTCTCATACATGGCAAATATTCCTGAGATGCACATTTCATGTAACACATGTTTATGTCACGCATAACAATGCATTTTCAGCAAATGGGAATCGCATGTTTAACATTGTAGAACAAGCTCATGTTCAGCGTTCTCAACAATGATCACGTGTTCTGAAATGGTTACAGTCATTTATAGGTCCATGCTGCGCATATGACCTGAACTTAGACAGGTTGAGTGAATTATACACTTAAACATTTCACTCAAACTTCGTCTCTAAGGTGCTAAATCCAAGGAATGGGACGCTGTATGACCAAAATAATTACATCAGTTGAGCTGTACCTTTTACTCATTTGGTCTGAACTGCACCTGCATGCTGTTTGTGGTTGCCCCTCACTTTAAAGTAAGGCATTTCGACCAAAATAGTTTGCTGCGCTGTAACAATCTTCGGTTAGCTCAGCATGTCTGCATTTTTATTCCTCCTCTGGACACTTGTCCTATTTTCCCTATCCATTCTACAGCCATGTCAGAAACAAATCAGTTATTGTACAGGGAGAAGCCGAACTCGATAAATCCGGTCATGTGTTCCGTACAAACTCCTGGGCCAAACCATGATCATCAATTTATTTTTCACTGGTTGTTTCCATGTCTTGTTTTTCCTCTCCGCTTTACAGCCACTATGTTCTGGCTCACGTTCCTTTCCCCAGCCTACCTCCTGGGTGGTCTTATTGTTTGTTATTGTCTTTGTCCTATAGCCACCATGTCGGAAGCGGACAAGTTCCTCTACAGAGATAGTGGGAAGGTCGCCAACCCCCTAGACCAGGCCGACTGGGCCACCAAGAAGCTCGTATGGATCCCTTCGGAGACGCTGGGGTTCGTGGCCGGCTCCGTCAAGGAAGAGAAGGGAGAGGAGTGTCTGGTGGAGCTAGCCGATACAGGCAAGAAGGTGACTGTGAACAAGGACGATATCCAGAAGATGAACCCTCCCAAGTTCAGTAAGGTGGAGGACATGGCTGAGCTCACGTGTTTGAACGAGGCTTCAGTGCTGCACAACCTCAAGGACCGCTACTACTCTGGCCTCATCTACGTGAGGGTTTTGCATGCTTCATATGCACATATTTACATAAAGACAGAATCCACATAAATATGTGTAAAATAACACAGGTATACAGAAAATCCTTATCCAGAAAAATTTACATTTCTGATAAATACACAGCACTCTGGACGGTTTTGTAACTTGGTATAGATGGTTAGTGTTGCCCGTGTGCTCAGTCCCTTCTCTTGTAACTTTCAGACGTACTCTGGCCTCTTCTGTGTGGTGATCAACCCCTACAAGTACCTCCCCATCTACTCCGAGAACATCATTGAGATGTACAAGGGCAAGAAGAGACACGAGATGCCCCCTCACATCTACGCCATCACAGACAACGCTTACAGGAGTATGATGCAGGGTGAGAGAATGTGATGCCACACACCTGTGCCACATACACACCTGTGACGTGCGCACACACACACACACACACACACTCACACACACACACACTCACATGTATTTTCTGTCTTCTATTTCAGATCGTGAAGATCAGTCCATCCTCTGCACGTAAGCAATGTCTCTGCTCAAAATCTTCCCTGTTTTATTTATGCTTGTTGTCTAGCAAAAGACATCTCATCGGAGCTGTCTGTTCCCTTCAATCAGCAACTCCTGTTCTCTCCCTCCCTCTCTCATTTCTATCTAATTTCTCTCCTCCCGTTTTCTCTCGCCTTTCCTGCAGAGGAGAATCGGGAGCTGGAAAGACTGAGAACACCAAGAAAGTGATCCAGTATCTGGCACACGTTGCCTCTTCCTTTAAGTCAAAGAAAGACCAGGTCAGTACCAGCCCTCCTTTTCACCTCAATCCCCCTCTTCCTACACCTCCATTCTGTCCTCTGTAGTTTTCCTGTTCTGCTGCTCATTTTCTCATCCCCCTGTACTTATTCCGGGTAGTTGTCCCTAACATTCCTGTTTCAGGCCCGGACCTGCCTGGCTCACCTCCCTGTAGTCACCAGTCCCAGTATTCATAAACGGTCTCGGAGGGAGTGCTGATCTAGGACCAGTTTTAGCATTTTAGCTCTCAATATGAGCGAAATTTCATGGACGGAGCGACCTGATCCTTGACCAGCACTGTTTCCTACTGAGACGCTTTATGAATAGGGGCCCATTTCCTGAATTCAGGTTGTTGAATACAGTCCATTGACATTGGATGGGACTGTAATGACTGCATGACACTGTGTTAGTTTGTGATAAACTCTTTCTCTTATCCATCGTTCCCATCTCTAGGGTGCAGCGTTAGCACATGTGAGTTAATCGCTCGCCATCTCTCCCGCTTGCCAGCGCCCCCCCCCCGATGTACATGTATGTTCTACTAACTGCAGTCTGTCTGCAAGCTGTGTGGTGGTGTAATGTACAGGTGAAAGGGTGTATTTGAGGTGTGGTGAAGTGTTATGTTATACCGAAAGCTTAACCCCTTTAGGAATTTAGGCCGAAAAGAGTACTGCGTGATATTTCAAATGACTGCATAGTCAAGCAGATCAAGTAACAATGCTTCGGACTGTTGACACAGGCTGCCCAATTCTGATCTTTTTTATTTTCTTCACTAATTGGTCAAAAGACCAATCGGATCAGCTCTGACAAAGATCTGATCTGTAGTGGGGGAGAGCTCAGAATTGGGATGCTGTGTAAAAACAGCCCTAGAATCAAATGTAAGTTGTGTGTGTTTAGCCATCAGCAAACTGCTCATGAGTCAGGCCACACTAGTAGTGAAGGGGTAACCCAATCATGTTTGTCTGACCTGTCCCACTCCCTGGCCTTTGTCCACCTGATCTGGTTGGTCTTAGAACAAGTGGACAACAACAAAAGCTGATGTATCTGTTTTGGGTGTTCCATGCCTGTGTGCTGTCTTGGGATCTTGGCGACTGTCTCGAATGTACTTTAAGTGCTTATCTTTTATGCTTGTAAGGCTGGGCTTGTGGTTGGGACGGGAGAGTGTCGGAATGTGGAATATTTAACATGAATGAGTGTGGGGGTTTATTTGGAAATTATAGCTTCCCTGGGGCCATACTTTCTTGGTTTGTATCATAATGGTAGCATTTCCTGCTGTTTACTGCTTACAGCTATGCACACCTGCTAATTTATATGTCTATGATAACTGATCTAAGGCAATATACACCATCACATTCACGAAAAATAATTTGCTCCTACAGACAGTGAGTCAACTAGCTGTGGCTTGCTATAAAAAGCAGGCAGACGAGCATTGAAGCATTCAGTTACTGTTTGATTGAATGTTAGAATGGGCAAAACGAGTGACCTATGACTGAGTGTGGTATGATCGTTGCTGCCAAGCACCCCGGTTCCAGTATCAAGGAAATGGTCGGCCTCCTGGGCTTTTCACTCACGACAGTGTCTAGGGTTTACGGAGAATGGTGCGACAAACAAAAAAACATCCAGTAAGCGGCCGTCCTGTGGGTGAAAACAGCTTGTTAATGAGAGGTCGAAGGAGAATGGCAAGAATTGTGCAAGCTAACAGGAGGGCCACAAACAGGCAAAAAAATGGAGGAATGCACAACTCCTCCATCCTTGTCACGGGTGGGCTATTTCATCAGACCACACAGGGTTCCACTCCGATCAGTGGCACGCAATCGCCAACGCTGGACACTTAAGGAGTGGAGAAACATTCCTTGGTCCGACAAATCCTGGTTCCTTTTGAGTCATGCTGATGATTTTCAGGATTTGGCGTAGCACCATGAGTCCATGGCCTCATCCTGCCTGGCGTCAACGGTACAGACTGGTGGTGTCGTGGTTTGGGGAAGGGTTTTCCTGGGGCACGTTAGGTCCCTTGATACCAATTGAGCAACATTTGAACACCACGCCTTGTAGAATTGATGCCCCGGGTCCAACCCAATACTAGATGGTCATACCTAATAAACTGTCCGCTGAGTGTACGTGTGTATAACATAGCTATAGTTCCACGACAAACGCATGGAGTCAAGCGGGTGCTCCCAATGCTTCTCGTCAAGATGAAATGCAATGCTTGCAGCGATGAATTAAGGAGTTGCAGCATCTTACTGCATGAATGCCCATGTTGAGTCATCCTGCCATCCTACTGCCATAATGATAACATTTGGTATACCTGTGAGTATATTTGTGAATATACTGCATCTATATGTTTTGTCACTAGGGGGAGCTAGAGAAACAACTTCTGCAGGCTAACCCCATCCTAGAGGCCTTCGGAAACGGCAAGACAGTCAAGAATGACAACTCCTCCAGATTCGTAAGAACCTTTTTTTTTTTAGCGTCTTTGTGCAATTATGTGGTGGCGATAATGACGAGACCAATATTGACTGTAATCTCGCCTTCTCTCTCTTTCTAGGGGAAGTTTATCCGGATCAACTTTGACGTCAATGGATATATTGTGGGAGCCAACATTGAAACTTGTATCCTTTCGATCAATACGTCTTCATAGTTCTTGAAGGACATGTACAGCCTTCACGCTAGAATCGTTAGTTTAAAAAGCTGAGGGATGGGCTTGGATAAATAAACACACCCAAATTCATGGCTAGAGCTATGGGTGTGAGGACTGACCATCCATGATGGCAACATTTTAGTGTTAGCCATGTCTTGATGCTATAGTGTTTAACATTTACATTAGTTTACAAGCATTTGGAGTCAAACAAGCTTATATTTTGGGTTCTGGGGGTGCACGGCAGTATAGCTAAGCTAATGAGGCAGTTTAAGTTATTCTTCAAGAATCAATAGGTATGTATCACGAAGTCCAGAAATAGTTGCAGCAACAATGGATTGTAGCTTTAACATCAAATATTCCACAACTTATTGGATGTCTGTGATGGGTTTTTCTTGACGAACCATGTTGCCAGATCTGCTGGAGAAGTCCAGAGCCATCCGGCAGGCTAAGGATGAAAGAGCCTTCCACATCTTCTATTACATGCTCACAGGAGCTGGGGACAAAATGCGCTGTGAGTGACCAACAAACTCATTTTATATCAATGTTTATGCCGTGTCATTTTTTGGGGTGGGGGGCAATTATTACATTTTGTGTCATTCTAGCAAAAACTTATCCAAAGTGACTTGGAGGAACAAATAGGAGTTCCTTGCTCAAGGGTACATTGAACCAACAACCGTTTGGTTACTGGCCCAACGCTCTTAACCGCTAGTCTACATCCTGGCCGTTATTATAAGTATAATGTAAAATAAGTTTTGATTTTAATATCCAGTAACACTTTTTACTTGAAGCCTGCAGATATTATGCTTTACATGCTTTCATTATTTCAAGTTATATCTGCCTTTTATTTATATTTATATATATATATATATATATATATATATTTTTACCCCTTTCTCCCCAATTTCGTGGTATCCAATTGTTAGTAGCTATCTTGTCTCATCGCTACAACTCCCGTACGGGCTCTGGAGAGACTATACACAACCCAACAAAGCCGCACCAATGTGTCGGAGGGAACACCGTGCACCTGGCAACCTTGGTTAGCGTGCACTGTGCCCGGCCTGCCACAGGAGTCACTGGTGCACGATGAGACAAGGATATCCCTACTGGCCAAACCCTCCCTAACCCAGACGACGCTAGGCCAATTGTGCATCGCCCCACGGACCTCCCGGTCGTGGCCGGTTACGACAGAGCCTGGGCGCGAACCCAGAGGCTCTGGTGGCACAGCTGCCGCTGCAGTACACCTCCCTTAACCACTGAGCCACCCGGGAGACCATATATTCCTTTTATAATGGCTTATGTGTTTTGTCTTTAACCAGCTGAGCTGTGTCTGGAGGACTACAAGAACTACCGGTTCCTGACCCACGGGAACGTGACCATCCCTGGTCAGCAGGACCGTGACCTCTTTGTGGAGACCATGGACGCCTTCAACATCATGAGCATCCCAGAGGAGGAGCGGATAGGTACAAACTCCCCTCTGTCACACCTGATTCTTAACCTGTAATAGTACAGTAAGCTTTTTCAAGATCAATGCAATTTCTGTAAATAACTGATATATTGTGACTGATGGTCTTGTACTCCATCAGGTCTTCTGAAAACTGTGTCCGCCGTTCTCCAGCTGGGTAACATGAGCTTCAAGAAGGAGCGCAACTCTGACCAGGCCTCCATGCCTGATGACACAGGTACTTTACATCTGTTTTTCACTAATCATTTCTGGGGTTCCCCCAGGATCGGTACTGGGTTCATTTTTTGTTTTAGTTCGGCAGTAACTCAACTGTTTCTACTAATGAAGAGCTCTGTGATTTAATTGAATCAAGTGTGTTCTGGGTTGGAACAAAAGTGTGCACCCTCTACTCCACAACTTGGGTCCCTAATGACACTTTGTCTCCTGCAACCCTCCTTCATGGCTTCGACAATCCCTTACGTTCTCCATTCATCCAACACCAACCACTCACTCACCCACCCCTTTCTCTCTCCCTCAGCGGCCCAGAAAGTGTGCCACCTGCTGGGCATGAACGTGACCGACTTCACCCGGGCCATCCTGTCCCCCAGGATCAAGGTGGGCAGGGACTATGTTCAGAAGGCCCAGACCCAGGAGCAGGCTGAGTTTGCGGTGGAGGCCCTGGCCAAGGCCTCCTATGAGAGGATGTTCCGCTGGCTGGTGATGAGGATCAACAAGGCCCTGGACAAGACCAAGAGACAGGGAGCCTCCTTCATCGGCATCTTGGACATAGCTGGCTTTGAGATCTTTGAGGTGAGATGAAGATCGTGGGAAAGGGGTTTGTTTGTTGGTCATTGAATACAAAACAATGGGTTGGCGTGAGTGGTCATTGATTGTCAATTTGTTTTCAAAATGCATCTCTCTATTTAGATGGTGCGTGGACATCATTAATGCTTTCTCACATTAAGATAAATGTTGCATTTCTTAGTTTCCACCAGCAAGGTCTGTCTAATTCATGTGTACCTTCTGTCTTTTCCCCGCTTTCTCCTGTAGCTGAACTCGTTTGAGCAGCTGTGCATCAACTACACCAACGAGAAGCTGCAGCAGCTGTTCAACCACACCATGTTCGTCCTGGAGCAGGAGGAGTACCAGAGGGAGGGCATCGAGTGGAGCTTCATCGACTTCGGCCTGGACCTGCAGCCCTGCATCGACCTCATCGAGAAGCATGTAAGTATATTGCCGCTACCACCTCTTCGCTAATGGACATGAGGCTTATGTGATTTGTTCTGTTCCAAATTACACATTGTCTTTGAACAAGCATAAACAGCAATCCAGCCGATGGTTGTTTACCTTGCTGCTGTCACCAAATGCAAACTTAGGCATTTTATTCTTCACAAAACCAATGCAAGTCAATATCCCCTAAAGTTAGCATGTCCTGCACAACCCAACATGCACTGAATTTATGTCTCCACCTTTCTCTCTGCTGTTCCTAGGCCAGTCCTCCTGGTGTGCTGGCTCTGCTGGATGAGGAGTGCTGGTTCCCCAAGGCCACGGACAAGAGCTTTGTGGAGAAGGTGGTTCAGGAGCAGGGAAACAACCCCAAGTTCCAGAAGCCCAAGAAACTCAAGGACTCTGCCGACTTCTGCATCATCCACTACGCTGGAAAGGTCAGTTTACCATTCGTGGGGAATCTATCAATCACTAATTGGGTGGTAAAATTCAGGACTTTATGAAAGTTTTCAGAGATCCTACAACTGGGTTTTCTGAAGAAAAAAAAACTGAGTTTTGCAACCCTTATTTATCGTGAACCTGAGACTTGGTAATACCACAACTTCTTGCTGCTATGTGATCACAAAATGGTTCCTCCCTAGGTGGACTACAAGGCAGATGAGTGGCTGATGAAGAACATGGACCCTTTGAATGACAACGTGGCCTCGCTGCTCAACCAGTCCACTGACAAGTTTGTGTCGGAGCTTTGGAGAGACGGTAAGTCTCGTGAGATACTGAGAGCTGACTAGACCTGTGGCGTCTGACGGGAGGAGGGCTCCTAATGATGGTTATCAAATGCCTGAAAACCATTCATTATGAGCCATCCTCCCCTCAGACACCTCCACTAGACTAGAAAGTAACTGTGTTAGGCTTTAGACTCTAGTGTCACCTACTGTTGGTACATGGAACTGCATGATTGGTGTTGGCCAATAGAACTACAGCAACCTTTCTGTGTTTGAACTGAAAGTATATGGTGAAAGAACTGCAGGAAAGATGAGTTGATAACACTTATCTATGATCCTGTTGCTCCTTTTCATTCTCTCTCAGTGGACCGTATTGTGGGCCTGGACAAAGTTGCTGGGATGTCTGATGGGGGGATGCACGGGGCCACGAAGATCCGAAAGGGCATGTTCCGCACCGTGGGCCAGCTCTACAAGGAGCAGCTGTCCAACCTCATGACCACTCTCAGGAACACCAACCCCAACTTCGTCCGCTGCATCATCCCCAACCACGAGAAGAAGGTATGGTGTCTACAGACATCAACTCTTCCATTGATCAAAGTGTTTTTGACTATAAACTTAAATAATAAATATATGATAAATACGAGGCACAGGCAGTTGGTCTTTGCTTTAGCACATATACTATAAAATGTATATTTAAAATCCTTCACTTTGTCACTGTCAGGCTGGTAAGCTGGAGCCCCACCTGGTTCTTGAACAGCTGAGGTGTAATGGAGTTCTGGAGGGAATCCGTATCTGCAGACAAGGCTTCCCCAACCGCATCGTCTTCCAGGAGTTCAGACAGAGGTAACTACGGGAACGTATATTTGTGTGCTCGTCTCCTACCTGTTTATCAGCTTCACTGTGAGCAGACTAGCCTGTTACTGTTTTTCAGTGTCTTACCTTAAACTTCTCCTGTTTTCCTAGATATGAGATCCTCACTCCCAGCGCCATTCCCAAGGGATTCATGGACGGCAAACAAGCCTGTGTGCTCATGGTAAGAGGCGTCAGAACAAACATCATTCAGCAGTCTTCCAATGTCATTCCCAAATGTCATCCTCTCTCTCCTTCCTCTTCCCAGATCAAGGCCCTGGAGCTGGATTCCAACCTGTTCCGGATTGGCCAGAGTAAGGTGTTTTTCCGGGCCGGTGTCTTGGCCCACCTGGAGGAGGAGAGGGACATTAAGATCACCGACATCATCATCAGCTTCCAGTCCTGGTGCCGTGGATACGTGGCCCGCAAGTAAGGAATTTGTCATTTAGAGTTTAACTTGCATAGGTTTGGCTTGTGATTTTTCTACTGTATATTAGTTGGTTTGTGAGCATTCTATGTACACATATAACATCATTTATATTGATGAACTTTTATTTTTTCTGTCTCCAGAGCCTTCACAAAGAGACAGCAGCAGCTGACTGCTATGAAGGTGATCCAGAGGAACTGTGCTGCTTACCTCAAACTCAGGAACTGGCAGTGGTGGAGGCTCTTCACCAAGGTACACGCACTGTTGCAAATCCATATGGGAGCATCCTAATATCAGTGTTTCAGACCTCCTCAGCTACCTGCGTTGTCCTGAGTCCCCGTCCTCTTCCCCTACTCCCCCAGGTGAAGCCTCTGCTGCAGGTGACCAGGCAGGAGGAGGAGATGCAGGCTAGGGAGGATGAGCTGGAGAAGACCAAGGAGAGGCAGCAGCAAGCTGAGGAGCAGCTGCAGGAGTTCGAAGCCAAGCAGAAACAGGTATGGAGGGTCCCTTCTAGTAATTCTATTTCTATGGATTGGACTAAGCACCCAATGTAAGGTAATGACTGGTACACTCAGAACGATTATGAATCGGTGCCTTTTCAATATGTCTTACTGGTGTAGTTTCAGATTGACTCGTCCTGGACTGAAAAGCATTTATTTGAGTCACCATTGAGTTTGCTATTTAGTCCAAGGCTTAATCTGTCCAGGAAATCACCCCTAGTGTCTTATACATTGTTGATGGATGGAGTGAATTACTTCCATCATAAACCAACCAGCATTTCAGCCTTGCTGTGTATCATTGCCCTGTTTCTAACACATGCCCCCCCCCCAGCTGAATGCAGAGAAGGTAGCCCTGCAGGAGCAGCTGCAGGCGGAGACTGAGCTGTGTGCCGAGGCGGAGGAGATGCGCTCCAAGCTGGCCACCAGGAAGCAGGAGCTGGAGGAGATCCTCCACGACCTGGAGTCCAGAGTGGAGGAAGAGGAGGAGAGGGTCACCCAGCTACAGACCGAGCGGAAGAAGATGCAGACTAACATCACGGTAGTTTTTTTTGTTTTGTTTTATATTATTTATGGTGGACTGTAACTTTCCTTTAATTGAGCCTTGTGGTCAACTTGTCAGTCACATGTAAAGATATGAACTTGATTTCTCCATTGCAAATTGTCAATTTTCACTGGTTTTCATTTTCCCTTCCATTTCACCCTCCAAGGGGTGTGGTGCTTTAATGAACTTGGAGAGGGAGTGATGGAAGGAATTGAGGTGAAAACATCAATGAAAACGTTCCATCCCTCTCCCGTCTGTCTGTAGGACCTGGAGCAGCAGCTGGATGAGGAGGAGGCAGCCAGGCAGAAGCTGCAGCTGGAGAAGATGACCACAGATGCCAAGCTGAAGAAGATAGAGGAGAATGTCATGGTGCTGGATGACCAGAACAACAAACTCAATAAGGTTTGTAGTACAAGTTGATGCATTAGCATGTTTTTTTTTCCAGACGGATGGAAGAATAAAATAATCAATTAGGCAGTTATTCATTCATCCCAGCAATAAAGCAAGTAATCATGGACCAATTTTTATTCCGAGTAAATTAGGGACTAGGTGTTCTTTGAATGTAATATCTGGTTGTGCTCTTATGGTTCAGACATTGTGTAACCGTGTGTGTGGGGTTATTTGTTTACTTGCAGGAGAAGAAGCTGTTGGAGGAACGTATCTCAGAGTTCACCACCAACCTGACTGAGGAGGAGGAGAAGTCCAAGAGCCTGCAGAAACTCAAGAACAAGCACGAGGCCATGATCACTGACCTGGAGGGTAGGTGGACCGTAGACATACAATGACATAGATTCTAAGTTTGAGGTGAACCACTTTTCCTAGACTCTTATCCTTCGTCTGTACTGATCTGAAACGCGCCGGTGAGAGCAGTAGTATTGAGACAACCCTGGTTTCCTCTCCCCCATCAGACCGTCTGAGGAAGGAGGAGAAGAGTCGTCAGGAGCTGGAAAAGAACCGCAGGAAGCTGGAGGGGGACTCCACGGAGCTGAATGACCAGATGGCTGACCTGCACGCCCAGATAGCCGAGCTCCGAGCCCAGCTGGCCAAGAAGGAGGAGGAGCTAATGGCTGCGCTGGCCAGGTGAGGGGGAAGGGCAATGCTTGATTGGAGAAAGGGGCCTAAATTAATTTTCTGATGTATGTATTTTATAAATGACGCCGCATGTATGAAGAGAACGCAGGCCCGCATTTGGTTGGTCTGAACGAGATGTTTTACTTTCCATTGAAAGAGTTTGATCTGCTGTTTATTAGGATTTAATTTAAGCCCATACAGTAAAACCAAAGTGGAGAAAATAATCTTGTATGACTCTTAATTTCAATGCTTTACACTCTAACACCCATCCTTCTTTACTCCCCACCATCCTCCAGGATAGAGGAGGAGGCCGCGGCCAAGAACACGGCCCAGAAGAAGATCCGGGAGCTGGAGGCCCAGCTTTCTGAGCTGCAGGAGGACCTGGAGCTGGAGAGGGCTGCGAGGGCCAAGGCTGAAAAACACCGCAGGGACCTGGGAGAGGAGCTGGAGGCTCTGAAGACTGAGCTGGAGGACACACTGGACTCCACTGCAACACAACAAGAGCTCAGGTACTGGGAGCGTGCATACACACACAGTTGGAGGTGAAGGACAGTGGTTTACTATGCGTAAATGTCAAGTTTTAGTTATATATAGACCATTACCCGTTGAGAAGACATACGGGGCCAGTCCTCAATTCCCCTCTTCCTCCACCACTTTCAATCACTCCGTCCTGTTCAGAACCAAGCGTGAGACTGAGGTCACCCAGCTAAAGAAGGTTTTGGAGGACGAGGCCAAAGTGCACGAGCAGCAGGTGGCCGACATGAGGCACAAACACAACCAGGCCTTCGACGAGCTCAACGAACAGCTGGAGCAGGCCAAGAGGGTGAGGGCTCTTTACACTGTTCATATGTAGGCATCATGGGGTGGCAGGGTAGCCTAGTGGTTAGAGCGTTGGACGAGTAACCGAAAGGTTGCAAGTTCAAATCCCAGAGCTGACAAGGTACAAAATCTGTCGTTCTGCCTATGAACAGGCAGTTAACCCAATGTTCCTAGGCCGTCATTGAAAAATAAGAATTTGTTCTTAAACTGACTTACCTGGTTAAATAAAGGTGAAAATAATAACAATAATAATGGGAATTTCTCTCTTGGGGGGGGGCATATGGTTCTTTAACATGACTGTGTGAATGGTGGAATCTTTATTTTAAATGTATATTGCCTGTCGATTGACCGAACATTCAAGGTTTTACTGTAATAGTTTGTATTTCATATTGAAGTTTTAATCAGCATGAATTTGTATAACCAACAGTACAATATGAACATGAACTCTTTCTCTGAAGTAAAACAAGCTGTACGATATAGTATTTCGGGAGAGAACCGCCTGTAACCTCCTGCCCATGTGTCTGCTCGTTCAGAACAAGGCGTCAGTGGAGAAAGCCAAGCAGGCTATGGAAAGCGAACATAATGAGCTGGCAATCGAGCTGAAGACCCTGAACCAGGGGAAGAGTGAGTCAGAGCAGCGCAGGAAGAAGGCTGAGACCCAGGTCCAGGAACTGCAGATCAAACACTCTGAGAGCGAGAGGCAAAGGAAGGAGCTGGCCGAGAAGGTGGCCAAGATGCAGGTAGGTGTGGACTGGATGTTTGATACTGTGGCTTGGCTGTTGCTGATGGAGAAGGGGATGATAAGGCAAGAGGGTGAATGAATGGGGTATCCAGAACACTTTGGGGGATTTCAAAGTATTATGTTGGTGGATGGATAGATTAACATTATACAATAGTATTTGTCACATGCACCGAATACAACAGGTGTAGACCTTAGAGTGAAGTGCTTACTTACGAGCCCTTAACCAACAATGCAGTTCATGTTCAAATGGAGTTAAGAACATTTTTACTAAATAAACTAAAGTACAAAATAAAGTAATATACAGGGGGGGTACCGAGTCAATGTGCCGGGCTACAGGTTAGTCGAGGTAATTTGTACATGTAGGTAGGGGTGAAGTGACTGCATAGATAATAAACAGCGAGTAGCAGCAGTGTAAAAACAAAAGGGGGGGTTAATGGATGGTAATGAATATATGCATGTATATTAGGGATCATGGATTAACGTGGTTCTGGAGGATGTGGTTAAATGGCTGTTAATTCCTCCTTTCTGTGTCTTGTCTCTAGTCTGAGCTGGACAACGTCAACAGCGTGTTGAGTGTGGTTGAGAGCAAGTCCATCAAGGCAACTAAAGACTGTTCCACTGTGGAGTCTCAACTGCAGGATGTACAGGTACGGTCACACAGACGCGCTCGCCAACAGACGCGCTCACACACACCCATGTTGTGCTGTTTAGAAACGGCCTTAAACGCACACTAACCATGTTCCCTCCTTTTTGTCATCTTTCTAGGCGCTGCTCCAGGAGGAAACTCGTCAGAAGCTCTCCTTCTCCACTCGTCTGCGTCAGATGGAGGATGACCAGAACAACCTGAGGGAGACGCTGGAGGAAGAGGAGCAGGGCAAGAAGAACACGGAGAAGCAGCTCTACACCCTCCAAGCTCAGGTTAGTACCAGCTCTACACCCTCCAAGCTCAGGTTAGTGCCAGCTCTACACCCTCCAAGCTCAGGTTAGTGCCAGCTCTATACCCTCCAAGCTCAGGTTAGTGCCAGCTCTATACCCTCCAAGCTCAGGTTAGTGCCAGCTCTACACCCTCCAAGCTCTGGTTAGTGCCAGCTCTACACCCTCCAAGCTCTGGTTAGTGCCAGCTCTACACCCTCCAAGCTCTGGTTAGTGCCAGCTCTACACCCTCCAAGCTCTGGTTGCTAGCTCATTCCTCTGTCCCTCTTATCTCCATAATACTATCCAGTTTTGTCCCCTATCGTGCATGTATTATACCACCTCACTGAATGCTTAAAGAAATCTTCCTATTTTCTCAAAATCCAGATTTGAACTATGCCACCTTGTACGCTAGGACATACAGACCATGAAGTCTGAGGCATTTCATGTATTTTACGTATTGACACAACTCTTTAGCTTGACCCATCGGCACTATATCTCATGTGCAGCTCTTCCTCTCCCTTTTTACCTTTCTACCGAACTTCTCATACTCTTCCCTTATCCTCAGTTGACGGAGATGAAGAAGAAGATGGAGCTGGAGACTCAGTCCCTGGAGGGGGCGGAGGAGAACAAGAAACGGATGCAGCGGGAGCTGGAGGGCGTGGTCCAACAGCTGGAGGAGAAGGCATCGGCCTATGACAAGCTGGACAAGACCAAGACCCGTCTGCAGCAGGAGCTGGATGACATGATGGTGGACCAGGACAACCTCAGGCAGACTGTGTCCAACCTGGAGAAGAAGCAGAAGAAGTTTGACCAGGTGAATTGTTTGATGGGTGATGATGGCATAGAGGTTCTATAGCATCATATGATGATGAATAGATCAATCGTTTTCGGTTCATATTTGCTTCGAGCACTATATCAAAACCAAAAAAATTGGATTTGACTCTGTCTTACTAAAATACCTTCTCGCCTGTCCCTGTAACAGATGCTGACTGAGGAGAAGAGCATCTCCAGCCGGAATGCTGAAGAGAGGGACCGGGCTGAGGCAGAGGCCAGGGAGAAGGAAACGCGGGCCCTGACTCTGACCCGCGAGCTGGAGACCATTAAGGACCTGAAGGATGAACTGGACCGGGCCAACAAGGTCCTCAAGGCAGAGATGGATGACCTGGTCTCATCGAAGGACGACGTTGGTAAAAGTGTAAGTCCGATCACGAATGTTGTTGTGGAACTATTGCTAGTGGGTGACTCAAGTTCTCGATTCATTGCGTCCTGCCTTATAGACTCCTAAAAATGCAAATCCAGTCTGACCTTCTCCTCCAATGTGTTTTGCAAATCGTGAGGATAGTTTGGAACATTTCCAAATGCCGTAAAATGTGAATGCACCATCCCTCCCTCATTGTTGAATGAAGATGTTTTTATTTTATTCCTCCTTTTTGCCTCTTGTGCAGGTCCACGAGCTGGAGAAAGCGAAGCGTGCCATGGATCAACAGCTGGAGGAGATGCGCGTGCAGCTGGAGGAGCTGGAGGACGAGCTGCAGGCCACCGAGGATGCCAAGCTGCGTCTGGAGGTCAACATGCAGGCCATGAAGGCCCAGTCCGACAGGGACCTGCAGGCCAGAGACGAGCAGGGTGAAGAGAGGAGGAAGCAGCTGGTCAAACAGGTACTGGGTTGTGTTCATTACATGCCAATTAGAGGAAAGCAGTCTGAAACCCGGAACAGACAACTTATACAATAAGAAATGCTAATACATAAAAACAAAAATAAACTCTAACCTAATAAACACAACCTTGGCTCTGTGTGATGTTCCCCAGGTGCGTGAGATGGAGACTGAGCTGGAGGATGAGCGCCGGCAGAAAGCCCTGGCCACGGCTGCTAAGAAGAAGCTGGAGGCGGACCTGGGAGAGCTGGAGGCAGGCATCAGCATGGCCAACAAGGGCCGTGACGAGGCCCTCAAACAGCTGAAGAAACTGCAGGTAATACAGAGGACGCACACAGGAGGGCAGTGGGAGTTTTGGGCTACTTTTTGAGGCACTCTGCTTTTACTGGTATTTCTAGGATTGTTCGTGTTGCTACATGTAGGAAATGTTTTGTAATTGACACAAGCTGTTTCCAGTCAATTAAAAGGTGTTGGCTTACCAGTCGCTAGACCCGGGTTCGAGTTTCGGTCGGGGCTACCCCCTTATTTCGCGACATTATACTTCCATGGTTGGTTTCATCGACTCTCCCCTTTTTAACTGATCCTAATTGACCAATTTATTTTTCCTACAACTTACAAGTCCGTTGGAGAGGATCAGCTTGTGCAAATTGAGGTATAGAATCAATGATCTACAATAAGTATTCCCTGCCAAATAATACGTTTTGTGCATCGAGTTAGTTATGTTATGGGGGTGAAGGTTAGTTTTAGGACAAACACACTACCATGGTACACTACCACACCACATCCCCAGGTGGCAGCAGCAACTGGGTCAAGATGCTGAGCCAAGCCTTTATTTGCACATAGGTGCTGCCAATGAAGATGATAGTCAGTGTCCCAGCTGGCATAGCTTGAGGCTGCTGGTTTTGTTTGTTGGCCATGAGGCCTTTCGTTTGTTTTAGTCTGCTTGGACTGGCCGACCAAGTTGTCATGAAGGCGCTGGACCTAAGGTAAGGTGGCTTGTTCCTGGGGTGTGTTCAGTTATATTGAGCATTTGCTATGTTGTGTAACTGTCTGTCCTGAAAGACGTGTTTCCCCAAAATGTTCTTGAAGCTATGTTTGTTCCATGTGGTGGGGTGTTGGCTCGAAGCATGAAGTTACTTATTTAAAAGGATAATGCAAGATCTTCTACAAACCCAGAATATGATGACCTTGTGGAAACAATTTGTTTGTCTCTGCTTGCTGTCTGAATGAAGTTGGAAGTTTCGTGAGCGAATGCTAACTAGCATTAGCGCAATGAAGTCTACGGGTAGCAATGCAGATGTTTGTTTGAATCTAAAGTAAGCTAGGAGAGGTTTGGAGCAGTGCTAGTGAGTTTTAGCTGATGGGTTTTGGTCAACAAATGTTTTTGGTGGCGGCCATGAGGTTAGAACATTGTTTGCAGCTGGTATTTATCTACTGTAGGGCATTTAAATATAAAAATTACGTCTGTTTTGCAGGATTAGATTTCCCAGTTGGGAGTATGTGTTAGCGCTAGGCTAGTGGCTAACTGTTGCTATGGTTGGTAGCATTGTGCATGGCATGCTTTTTTTTTTTTTTCTCGCAGTGGTTCTCTTAAGCTTGGAGCATGTGCACGTGTTTGGTTAGCGGTGAGCTAATGGCTAACTTGTCAGGTGATTTATTGGCTTTCTTTGGCATACTGATTTTAACTATGGGGGCATTTGAGCCAGCAGTGTATTGTGTAGGGGTAGAGGATGTTGGGGTTTCCTCAAGCTAATGAGGGATCAGTCATTGCAGGTGGCAGAAATGCTGGAGGTTGAAAATGGCAGAAGTTGAACACTGTAGAGGTTACTTTGAATGGTCAGTGCTTTTTGGGCTCCTTGGTACATCTCAAACCTTAACCCCTAATTTAAGTATCTTTTTCAACTTCAAATGAGGGATGTCCCAAGGATCCCAGATGACGAGGATTGTTTGACAGGTGCGTTTCTCTCCACTTGGTGGGTACGCACTGGTATGGCGGGAATGACGTATTTAAAGGACAGTGGTCATGCTAACAGGGTTCCCTAACTCCCTTTCAACTGGTCATTCAGAACAGCACTTGATTAAATGACTTTCCACTTTGTTTTGTACTGAATGCAGCCCGAGCTAGTTTCTCAAGGGGTGTTTTGAGTTAAGCCCAGTTTGTAAAGTTAATCATCTTTAGAGTGCTGATGGAAAATAAACGCACAAAAAACGATGGAGGTGGATTTGTGGGGGGCCCTGAAATTGTTTTTGCTAAACTAGATGGTGGCTCCCAGGAAATTCTTGTCTCTAGCTGAGACCTTCTGGGCAGAGATATGTGTGCCTTCTGCAGGTTGAGAGATTTGTGTGTCTGTTTACAGATATGTTCCTTGTCAAAGTAGCTAAGGTTGTGGTTCCTCAGCAGGCTGACCGTGAGCTTGTTTGGGTGTCAGATTTATCTGACAATTTTCTCACTAAACTGTGTGAGGGAGATTCTTCCCAGTTGTGATGCTAGTGTGAATCTGCTGGGAGACCTGATCTGAGTTTTGCGGGGTGACACTGCTGTTTTTGTGAGGAGAATCAAGAGCTTGAAAAATAGTTTGGAAAAGCCAGATCCATTGGTTTTGACACTTCCTGTTGAGGCGCGGTTGACAGTTCCTGTAGTATGTAGGCTTAGTGAGTCTCCTGTTAAGGTGGAGGAAAGTGAGGATATGGCTAGCGGTTTCCCTCCAGTGAGTACTCAGGGCTGAGGAAAGAGGAGTTGGGGAACAGGCTTGTTCCTAGTGACTTTTTTTGAAGTTGGTTAATGTTCACTTGTCCCTGGTGGTGGTTGCTCTCATCGGTGCATGCATATCAGATGGCACTTGGTGCTTGTGACCACGGGCCTAGTTAATGGATTTGGTCTCAGTTTAGAACCAGAGGGGCCACAGCTGGTCCCTTGAACAAACCAAGTCAGACTTTTAGCAGGAAGTAATTACCTGAGTGCAGAGCTCTAAAAATGATGGGTTTTTGTTTTAACTGGCTTCTGGTTTTGAGAATGGTTTGATCTCTCACTCACACAGTAACCTTCTCTATGCACCAAAAGTGAGCTGAAGGCATGTTTAACAGCTGTTAGGTTTACACCGACCAAAACGTAGTTCACCGCTCAGTACAAATTAGGCAGTGTGGTCTTTTTCAGTAGAAGGATACCAAGCCCTACAGTCTGGTGTGGTACTTGACTCAGTCCTTTGGTTCTCTCCTATACAGGCCCTGTTGAAAGATCAGATGAGGGAGCTGGAGGATCTGCGTCTGTCCAGGGACGAGGCCCTCAACATGGCCAAGGAGAACGAAAAGAAGGTCAAGGCAATGGAGGCTGACACCATCCATCTCCAGGAGGTATGTCTGTCTGCAGGGCTCTGGCTCGCTGTCTCCACCCCCACTGTCTATGTTCTTATACTCCTCTCCATCTTCCATAGGAGTTGGCGTCTGCTGAGCGAGTCAAGAAACAGGCCCAGACAGAGCGGGATGAACTGCAGGATGAGCTCAACAGCCACAACGCTAAGAAGTACGGCTCAGACACCTCATAGAAACACTATGAAATTACATTGATTTGCATGGAATTTGCAAGTTCTGTCATGGTTTTCTTCCTCCCACCCTCCAGTTCCCTGACGGTGGATGAGAAGAGGAGGCTGGAGGTTCGTATCGCTAAGCTAGAGGAGGAATTGGAGGAGGAGCAGTTGAACACAGAGATGGTCAACGACCGCTTGAGGAGAACCACACTGCAGGTAATGAACTGATCGCAAAGCAGAAGAGCTGTAGCGAGGAAAGTGTTTCATTTATCTGGGTTAGTCACAAGGACATGAAGGGAAAAGAGGGATTCTGGTTGAAGAATAATTGAGTTTGTGGTGTTTCAACCTGAGTCATTAGAGCTCTATTTGTAGGAAAGGTACTCCACTGAGACAAATACACCATGTCTAACGTTGTGGGCTGGCCACTACATTATCCAATTCATCTTAATGCATAGTCTTGTTCATACCTCCACACACTCCGCTCTAGACTGACCAGCTGACCATTGAGCTGACGGCGGAGCGCAGTACCGCCCAGCGCCTGGAGGGGACCCGGGCCCAGCTGGACCGGCAGAACAAGGAGCTGAAGCTCAAGCTGCAGGAGCTGGAGGAGACTGTGAAGTCCAGATACAAGGCATCTATCGCCGCACTGGAGGCCAAGATACTGCAGCTGGAGGAGCAACTGGACTTGGAGTTCAAGTAAGTAAAAACCATTGGCGCGGTCTCCCTTGGTCTTTCCTCAATTCCTCACGTCCTCTCTCCTTGTTTCCTTTTCAATGTATTGTAGGAGAGGATCCAAGGTCCCTCCCCTTTGACTAACCAATGAATTTTGAGAAGCAGGTTAGGAGTAAACACTCCTTCATGAGTCATGTCTTGACTTTTTTTCTGTTCTTAGGGAGCGTCAGCATTCATCCAGGCTGGTCAGGCGCACGGAGAAGAAGCTGAAGGAGGTGCTGCTGCAGGTGGAGGATGAGAGACGTAACACCGAGCAGTACAAAGCAGAGGTGGGTCTACTCTGTAGAACTCAATCGTTACAACTTGGGTGTAATGTATATCAGTGAAGGCTGCTGAATTTCTAGACCAGAGCGAATGGCATCAAACCCATATGTTTGTATTTGATATCATTCTACTCCAGCCATTACTAGGAGCCCGTTCTTCCCAATTAAGGTGCTACCAACCTCCTGTGGTGTGTATAGTCCCAGGTGCAATGTAACCAGACAAGCGAGACGACGGCTGCAAATTCTATTGTAAAGATCTGGGGAGTTAATTATTCAGATTGTTTTGCAACGGAAACGTTTACTCTAGGAACCAAACGGAAGTAAATGGAGAGGGACCTACCTGAATTTGTCCAATAAACTCTATATTTTGTTGCAAAATATTTTCCGTTTGGAGTAAGCGATTTCTGTTAAAACATTTTGCAAATTAATATATCCCAGATAATCTGTGCAGACCTGTCCTATATCTGGGAAAACAACAAGAAACCCGCATGCTGTATAGCTGCAGCCCACTGAACCACCTTGCACAGTCACTGTATACCCTCCATAGATGAAGGATACATATATTTGCAGCCACTGATCGAAGGTCCTCTGCCTGTACTCCACAGGCGGACAAGGCGAACAACCGCACACGTCAGCTAAAGCGTCAGCTGGAGGAGGCAGAGGAGGAAGTGACACGGGCCAACGCCAACCGCAGGAAGCTGCAGAGGGAGCTTGACGATGCCACTGAGTCGCAAGACGCCGTGACCCGAGAGGTCAGCAACCTGAAGAGCAAGCTCAGGTATGGTCCATCCCTCCCTCTACCCTAAATTCATTAGAGTGAAATGTTTCGTTAGAACTGGATTGTGTAGAGCAGGGTTTCCCAAATGTGGTCGTGGGGCCCCCCTGGGTGCACGTTCTGGTTTTTTCCATAGGTGTAGAATGTATGTCGGGTAGAATAAGGGATCATGTCAAATGTGTTTTTGGAAACATTCTGAATTCACTGAATACAACACAGCCTTTTTATAGTTATGGTGTTTTTGGCACCTTTTTACAGAAATACAATGTGTTATTGGGTCTTTCGACTTTGAACAAGCATAAAAGGATCTCAAAATGTATTTAAATAATTGCGCAGTCATAAAACCTGTTACCAAATATCTCTGAAGTCGTTGATTTACTCTTTGCAGGCGCGGGGACTTGCCTTTAAACATGCGCCGGGTCATGAATCGCACAGGCATGGGGGACAGTGATGAGGAGATGGATCTGACCAGCGACGCGTCCAAGCCTATACCTGAGTGAGATGAACGTGACAGGAGAGAGCAGCCAACTTTTACAGGGACCATACTGGAAATGCAACATTTATCATGGATTTAAATAGTGCATTCTATAGCTGCCTGCTCCATCAGCTATCCTTGCTATCATACAAATAATTGTATACCAAGATTTATACTATTCTCTTCCGTGTCCATTTTTGACAATCTGAGATCGTTCTCATAGATTTACTCATTCACACTCAAAATCTGTACAAGGCATTTTGTGCGTGTGTGTAAAACAAATCTGTGGCCAAATTATATTTTGTCATAAATATGACTCTTTTTAGAGGCTAGCGTTCCAAATATGTGACTTTCTAGATCAATTTTTCTACTCAGCCATTTTCAATATTATAAAAAGTATATTATTCAGACATGGTTTAGCAGCTTAAATTGTTAGTGTGGCTAGAATACACCACTATCTGCTGCAACCTCTTTTTCCCTTGGAACTTTATGATACTGTTTCTGCCATCTTTTGCTGTGCACATAATATGGTTTTTCTTTATGAATG
Source organism: Oncorhynchus nerka (assembly GCF_034236695.1). NCBI lineage: Eukaryota > Metazoa > Chordata > Actinopteri > Salmoniformes > Salmonidae > Oncorhynchus > Oncorhynchus nerka. The sequence goes on from NC_088410.1 coordinate 32,697,738, forward strand.
CAGTGATTTAATATGGGTTATTAGTGTATTGGTATTTTCTGCACACAGTAGTACTTCACTTTTAATCCACATATTGTAGTACTTGCATCACATTAGGACATTTGTACACTGTTATTACGTCTACAGTTAAAGCCTGCACTTTATACCTAACAGTCACACAGGAATGGAGTTGGTACATACACTGAGCATAACTATAGCCTAAACACTTGCAAATCGTATTATGCTGAAACATGTGCGTGGTCTTCTCCGATAGTTATTGGTCTCTTGACATTATTGACTGCTTTCGGTTGATCCATGTGCTCTGCTAAATAAGGAGAATGGTGGTGGTTTAGATGGCACTGTTCTTTGCACATGAGTGGCAGTGAATACTACATGGTGTGAATTCTACTTCATATCGAAGAATAGATACTCTCTTACATTTACATACTCTTAATCTAGCTCGGTCACTTTCATTTGCTGTTATCGCACTTTCACATTTCAATTATTGAGTTTCTAGAGATTGTGCAAGATCTAGTGGGGATGTATGCTTATGTGCAATTTTCATTGTTTTAATGAATTGTAACTGAGGGGTATATTGACAATTTGTTTTATTTCAGTATTTTATCAGATGCCATGTGTCAATAAAATTATATTAAAAGGATATGACTGCAATATTTAACCCTGAAATTCATTTTGATGCAGTGAAACCATTTTCTCACACTAACAGGAGTTTTAAACAAAGGAGCGATACCACAAATTAGCTGCAGTATTTACACATGCAGTCCTCAAGTACACCACCAGAGGGTTCCGAGTATAACTAGAAATATTGTCTATGCACCCCTCCCAGTATATTTTGCAGTGGAAAGCGAGATGAAACCGGTTGGCCCCGACTGGTACAGGGTAGAGAGGAGGTGCTTGGGGCGACGTGGGGGGAAATTGCTGATCTCTCACTACTCAGGTTTGACAGTTAAAAAAAAAAAAAAAAAAAAAAGTGGATGGCAGCAACTGCATAGCTGTCTACGTTTTAAATCTAGTGAATTATATTTTACTGGCTAGTAGATGAATACACGTCGGTTGCTGTGAGCAGTCAAACGTTTTAGTACAAAGCCAGCAAACTACTTTTGCAAAGTCAGTACAAGCTAACGTTGGCTAGCTTGCGTCATTTTGGTGAGACAGTTTGCTAGCTACCTAATGAGTAAAATTAGTATTTTAGCTAAACACAATTCTAGTATTACTCAAAGGTCCGCGCTTACTAAGTCGCTAGTTTTTGGTTCAGCTAACAGTTCGCTAGTTGTTGTAGTGACCGACTTAACGGCAAAATGTCTTTGAAATTAATAATCGATCCCTAGCGAACTTCAAAGCCAGGTAAGGTATGTTTGCGTGCCGTGTCCATGTCATTTGACCACTTTTTCAATAGCTAAAGAGGTAGCTAACTAGTGTGCTCCGTTTGAACTAATATATTCAGTTTGACCTGATGTAGTCATTTTATAGTTCAGTAGCTGTAGCGAGTCTGCAAAACATTGCATCATTATGTTGAAGTACGTATGTAATTGGTATAGCTATTCACCCCCTCCACTAGTTGGGGCTGTAAACAAACAGTGACAAGAAGGGAAGGAGGCGCTCGAATCGCTCCTTCAGGATTCATCCACTGCATCAAAAATGGAGTTGGCACTGGTAAGTTAGTAACGTTAGCTACAAATGTATACATGAACACTGTAGTTCACAGGCATCTGGCATCTTCGTCTTTGTTACTATTACAAGGGAACTAACCTGACTGACAGAGTGATACTCAGTCTCAGAAGATTCAGTTTAAAACTGCAGAAAACGCTCCACCATTTCCTGGTTGCTAAAAATCTAATAGTTCGCATAATTTAAGTTTATATGACGAAAGTGTTGGGTATCTTTTTTTTTACCATATAAACCGCTGTGAAATATATTTTCCATAACCAAAAATATATCTTCAAATGTTTGTAGTTGGTGTGCAAAAGTAAGACGCAAAAAACGAAATTAAGAACAGGAAGCATATAAATATGCACATAGAGCAGATCTAATTAGTCTTTCAATGAGAATGACAGATCTATAACTCAATTTCTGTGAATTTGGTGTTCACGCAAAAGTTACATATTGCAGCTTTAAAATGTATGTCAAATAAAAACCAATGACTGCAGAGTTAAACAAACCATACAACTCTCTGCACAAGGACTACTTCTACCAAATTCCACAAATGTTACTAAAACACATTTACTTGAACATTGCAGGTGCAATGTTTGGTAATAGAATGATGGCACAAACAGTTAGCTAAATTAGTTTTCTGCGAATATTTGGTTTGAATACCTGCGGTCATGGGCAGGATTTGACTATAATCTTCCGAAGTGCATGGAGGTGAGGCCCAACACCCTTTAATGTTCTATAGGCAGCCCTTTATTGGTCATAGTTGTCTGTTGCCATGGCATTCTTCAGAAAAATATGACTTTTTTTGTAATGATGAGAATGTGTTGTGAGCCTGTGACGTCAGGGTAAAGGAGGCTGCCATAGACGGAGAAAGTTGTATTTTCTGTGCAAACATTGTACTATTCTACTACACTAATTTTACATTGGTTATGTCATCCTGGCCTGGGGAAGACCGTATAGTGCACACAGGCTGAAAGTCGCACATTCATTTGCATAAACAGACTCCCACCACCATCCAATTCTCAGTGACCCATATTTAGTGTCACACACACAGAGACAGACTCTCTCTCACACACAGTTTAAATCACAGACACTCTCTCACACACAGTCTAAATCACACACAGAGACACAGCCACTGCATGACTCATACATCATTTCATAGAGACAAAATTTGTCAGAAAGCGATTTAGATGGGAGGGGAGAGAGCAGCGCAATTCTGTTGTGTATATGTGTGTGTGTGTGCGAATCAACGAGCAATTGAGAGAGAAACCAATTTAGAAGCCTGTGGGTGGGGGCGAGAAGAGGGATAGCAGCAGCAAACCATTGTATGTTAGATCGAGAAGCAAACCATTGTGTTTTAGATCGAGAGAGAGAGAAGTGAGAGATGGAGATGTCTTATTTTGTAATATGCTGTTCGTAGCAGCAGCACAGAGAGGGAGAGAGGTGAACGAGGGAGACATGCAACAGAAACAGGATTCTCAAGGAGGCAAACCCTCAAGCATCCTGGGAAAGGTAGGGAGGATAGCCAGTGTCGTGTGTGTGTGTTACTGTCAAGGTGGATGCGTTTTCATGCTATGCTGTTGTGCAGTTGCGTCTACATGCTTTTAAAAGTAATTGTTAATCACCATGATTACAGTATTTGAGATCCGGCATCATCCGCCTGTCAGCATCGATATGTCTTTGTGTCATTTGTGAGAGTATGTGTGTGTGTGTGTGTGTATATATGTTTGTGTGTCCATGTGTTTCAGATTGAGTGTTTAAAATTCACATGTACAGGGTTGCAGGTGTAGTTGGATGGTACAGTGAACATCTGCTGCAGGACTACGTGAAATAAAACAATAGAAATAGCACTATAAACATAACTGGAGCAGTGATGAATAAATACATGTCCATTGAGGCAGAATAAAGACTGTTGGGGGGGTGGAGGATGAACATAGGGAGAGTAGCAGGCTGACTAAGACTGTTGAGGGGGTGGAGGATGAACATAGGTGGAGCAGCAGGCTGACTAAGACTGTTGAGGGGGTGGAGGATGAACATAGGGAGAGTAGCAGGCTGACTAAAGACTGTTGAGGGGGTGGAGGATGAACATAGGTGGAGCATCAGGCTGACTAAGACTGTTGAGGGGGTGGAGGATGAACAGGGGGAGAGTAGCAGGCTGACTAAGACTGTTGAGGGGGTGGAGGATGAACATAGGTGGAGCAGCAGGCTGACTAAGACTGTTGGGGGTGGAGGATGAACATAGGGAGAGTAGCAGGCTGACTAAAGACTGTTGAGGGGGTGGAGGATGAACATAGGTGGAGCATCAGGCTGACTAAGACTGTTGAGGGGGTGGAGGATGAACATAGGGAGAGTAGCAGGCTGACTAAAGACTGTTGAGGGGGTGGAGGATGAACATAGGTGGAGCAGCAGGCTGACTAAGACTGTTGAGGGGGTGGAGGATGAACAGGGGGAGAGTAGCAGGCTGACTAAAGACTGTTGAGGGGGTGGAGGATGAACATAGGGAGAGTAGCAGGCAGAATAAAGACTGTTGGGGGGTGGAGGATGAACATAGGGAGAGTAGCAGACTGACTAAAGACTGTTGAGGGGGTGGAGGATGAACATAGGTGGAGCATCAGGCTGACTAAGACTGTTGAGGGGGTGGAGGATGAACATAGGGAGAGTAGCAGGCTGACTAAAGACTGTTGAGGGGGTGGAGGATGAACAGGGGGAGAGTAGCAGGCTGACTAAAGACTGTTGAGGGGGTGGAGGATGAACATAGGTGGAGCATCAGGTGGCTGAGGTCAATGATGATCTTCTTGGCCTTCCTGCAACACCTGGTGTTGTAGATGTCCTGGAGGGCAGACTGTGTGCACCCAGTGGTGCGTTTGGCTGCACGTATCACCCTCTGAGGTGCCTTACGGTCAGAGGCAGTGGAGTTGCCCGTACCAGGCTGTGATGCAGCCAGTATGCTCTCGATGGTGCTCCTGTAGAACACTGAGGGCCCTCTTAGAGAGGCCCAATTTCTTCAGCCTCCTGAAGTTGTTCTGCCGCCTTCACCACGGTGTCCGTGTGATTTGACGATTTTAGCTTTTCTAAGACTTCTACACAGAGGAATTTGAAGTTCTTGACCGTCTCCACGCGGTCCTGTTGATGAGGATGGGGGCTGTCCGACCTGGTTCCTACAGAAGTCCACAATCAGCTCCTTTGTTTTGCTGACGTTGAGGGAGAGGTTGTTTACCAGGCACCATGCCGTCAGAGTGCCTACCTCCTCCCTGTAGTTGTTGGTAACCAGGCCTACTACTGTTGTGTTGTCAGCAAACTTGAGGATGGAGTTGGAACTGTGTGAGGCCATACAGAGAATACAGGAGGGGCCTGAGGACGCACCCTTGTGGGGCCCCAGTGTTGAGAATCAGTGTCGAGCACGTAATGTTGCCTACTTTCACCACCTGGGGGCGGCCCGTCAGGAAGTCCAGGACCCAGTTGCATAGGCAGGAGTTCAGACCCAGGGCCGTGAGCTTTGTAATGAGTTTATAGGGCACTATGATATTGAAGGCTGAGCTGTAGTCGATGAACATCATCCTCACATATACATTCCATTTGTCCAGATGAGTAAGGGGAGTGTGCAGTGAAATGGTTTATGTATGTATGTATGTATGTATGTATGTATGTATGTATGTATGTATGTATGTACATGCGCTTGTGTGTTGGTATTTATCAGTGTGTGTCCCATTTATCCCTGCGTCTCGATCTATATTTAGTGTTTGTCTGTGTACATCTCCCCCTTCCATGTATGTCCATCAGACGTGTGAATAATGAGAATGCTCAGTCTCCATGTGATTCGCCATGACAGCTCCTCTGTTAGTGTGTTGACTGTCTGCACGCATCTCCATCACCACTGGTTGTGTGTCGACTGTCTGCATGCATCTCCATCACCACTGGTTGTGTTGTTATATCTGTGTGTACTTGTGCATATATCATGAACATGTTTCCGTACTGTGCGTAGCCTTTTAGGGCATTGTTTGTGTTTTCACAAACGGATTGTGCGGTGTAAGCTGTATTGCCTTCCTACATGCCCGTGTACGTAGCATCAGTCACACATAAAACGACATGTGGACGTGTGCTTATCCCTCGTCCTCTTTTTTTCTCACCCTCTTCTCTCCTCCCATCTCGCTCCATGCCCCCCGCAGGCGCATCCAGCTCTCAAGGCCTTCATGTGTGGCTCCCTCAGCGGTACCTGCTCCACGCTGCTCTTCCAGCCTCTGGACCTGGTCAAGACGCGCCTGCAGACCCTGCAGAACACCATGAAGCCTGGGTATGTAGTGGAGCTCGGCAATACAGACAACAATCCATATCCCCATAAATGGACACATTTGTTGCGATTCAATTAGGCTAAATTATTTTGGGGGGAGGTGCACAGTTACTCTCCGTTTGCACTCTATTTACACTGTGTCAAAGAAATGGCCATAATATATTATCCTAAGTTATTTGGTTACCAGGTGATCCAGCGTTTAAAAGATGATGTAACACTGCGACAGGAAGAGACCTGTATTTTAAACCGTCTACAAAGCACCTGCAGCGCAGCTTCAGCTTCAATGTTGTACAGTGTCAATGACATGTAGGGCTTCGCCGTCCTACTGGATCACATTTCAGTTGTTGCCAAATACTGCCCTGAACCCGTTTCAGCTCCGATGCTATTTTGCCATGACATTGTATTTCTTGTCCAGATTGTGAACCATCTTCTTTTGTGATGTGGTACGTTATGTCATCTGTAATTTCATTCCATCGGTTAGTGTGTGTTGCATTGTGTATGCAAACGATTCCTTATTGGGTTGTTGATGTATATGTTCCAAAGGTCTGCATCAGTGGCTTGTAGGCTATGTGTGGTAGCCAGAAATGCTAAACACGTTTATGTTAGTTAACAGTCAATTACCGTTAGTCAGGCAGTTATTTGCATCACAGTCACCCGCTGTCAACTTTTCATGACAGCCCTAGTCATGACACTTGTTGACCTCTGCCTAATTCTTCTTCGCCATGGGTTCGTCATGCTGTATTACCTGCCTGTGTTTCAAAAGGTGGAAACAGTTGTTGGTGTTACAGTGGTTGTTATAGTTGTGCGACATTTCAAGCACATCGCCTCACTCTGCTCAATGTCACTGGGTTGAAAACCAGAATAGGCCCAAACAACCAACACAGTGTCCTTATTTGGTAGCAATTGTTCTTGGATTTCTGGGACAGCAGTTTGTTTGTCTCTGTTCATTTGACTCCGCTAATGAACAAGGCCACTCGCAACATCACTTGGGAGAACTGCCAACAGCAGGTGTTGGAAGCTTGGGATAGAACACGGCTCTGATTGGCTCAAATAAAACGGCATAGATGAAAGTGTTGTGCTCCGGCAGCGTGATGCTTTCATATATGCATTCGCAAAATTTCTTCGGTATGATATGGAATGTCAGTGTCGGTAATTTTTGGTTTCTCGTCCCAGCTCTAGTCTGTAGGACACACATACACAGAAAGAGCCGGAGACACACAGGCACACACACTCGCGCATGTATACTTGCATAAACACCGATACAAACACGCTGAGAGATGCACATACTGCAGGGTAGAATCCCTCTTCAGTAGCTTTCAGACAATTTGAATCCCCTCATTTGACCCATATATGCTAATTAGACACACTTCCATGCTAACAACTCCTCACTAGAATTGACCCCTGAAGACATGTTGTGAACATATCTACAGGTGAATCTGTCTTTTTAGACTTTCGCTTATTTTCAAGTATCCAGTCTCTAAGCTTAATGGGTGTGTGTCGGAAAAGCTGACCACGACTCCATTTTGTTGATCCCTGCCTACAGACAGAAACTAAAACAAGAAGCTCCCGCGCTGAGGTCTGTTCAACGCTGGTCCGACCAATCTGATTCCACACTTCAAGACTGCTTCCATCACGTGGACTGGGATATGTTTCGTATTGCGTCAGACAACAACATTGACGAATACGCTGATTCGGTGTGCGAGTTCATTAGAACGTGCGTTGAAGATGTCGTTCCCATAGCAACGATTAAAACATTCCCAAACCAGAAACCGTGGATTGATGGCAGCATTCGCGTGAAACTGAAAGCGCGAACCACTGCTTTTAATCAGGGCAAGGTGACTGGAAACATGACCGAATACAAACAGTGTAACTATTCCCTCCGCAAGGCAATCAAACAAGCTAAGCGTCAGTATAGAGACAAAGTAGAATCTCAATTCAACGGCTCAGACACAAGAGGTATGTGGCAGGGTCTACAGTCAATCACGGATTACAAAAAGAAAACCAGCACCGTCACGGACCAGGATGTCTTGCTCCCAGGCAGACTAAATCACTTTTTTGCCCGCTTTGAGGACAATACAGTGCCACTGACACGGCCCGGCCCGCAACCAAAACATGCGGACTCTCCTTCACTGCAGCCAACGTGAGGAAAACATTTCAACGTGTCAAACCTCGCAAGGCTGCAGGCCCAGACGGCATCCCCAGCCGCGCCCTCAGAGCATGCGCAGACCAGCTGGCTGGTGTGTTTACGGACATGTTCAATCAATCCCTATCCCAGTCTGTTGTTCCCACATGCTTCAAGAGGGCCACCATTGTTCCTGTTCCCAAGAAAGCTAAGGTAACTGAGCTAAACGACTACCGCCCCGTAGCACTCACTTCCGTCATCATGAAGTGCTTTGAGAGACTAGTCAAGGACCATATCACCTCCACCCTACCTGACACCCTAGACCCACTCCAATTTGCTTACCACCCAAATAGGTCCACAGACGATGCAATCTCAACCACACTGCCCTAACCCATCTGGACAAGAGGAATACCTATGTGAGAATGCTTTTCATCGACTACAGCTCGGCATTTAACACCATAGTGCCCTCCAAGCTCGTCATCAAGCTCGAGAACCTGGGTCTCGACCCCGCCCTGTGCAACTGGGTACTGGACTTCCTGACGGGCCGCCCCCAGGTGGTGAGGTTAGGCAACAACATCTCCACCCCGCTGATCCTCAACACTGGGGCCCCACAAGGGTGCGCTCTGAGCCCTCTCCTGTACTCCCTGTTCACCCACGACTGCGTGGCCACGCACGCCTCCAACTCAATCATCAAGTTTGCGGACGACACAACAGTGGTAGGCTTGATTACCAACAACGACGAGACGGCCTACAGGGAGAAGGTGAGGGCCCTCGGAGTGTGATGTCAGGAAAATAACCTCACACTCAACGTCAACAAAACTAAGGAGATGATTGTGGACTTCAGGAAACAGCAGAGGGAACACCCCCCTATCCACATCGATGGAACAGTAGTGGAGAGGGTAGTACGTTTTAAGTTCCTTGGCGTACACATCACAGACAAACTGAATTGGTCCACCCACACAGACAGCATCGTGAAGAAGGCGCAGCAGCGCCTCTTCAACCTCAGGAGGCTGAAGAAATTTGGCTTGTCACGAAAAGCACTCACAAACTTCTACAGATGCACAATCGAGAGCATCCTGTCGGGCTGTATCACCGCCTGGTACGGCAACTGCTCTGCCCACAACCGTAAGGCTCTCCAGAGGGTAGTGAGGTCTGCACAACGCATCACCGGGGGCAAAACTACCTGCCCTCCAGGACACCTACACCACCCGATGTCACAGGAAGGCCATAAAGATCATTAAGGACAGCAACCACCCGAGCCACTGCCTGTTCACCCCGCTATCATCCAGAAGGCGAGGTCAGTACAGGTGCATCAAAGCTGGGACCGAGAGACTGAAAAACAGCTTCTATCTCAAGGCCATCAGACTGTTAAACAGCCACCACTAACATTGAGTGGCTGCTGCCAACACACTGACTCAACTCCAGCCACTTTAATAATGGGAATTGATGGGAAATGATGTTAAATATATCACTAGCCACTTTAAACAATGCTACCTAATATAATGTTTACATACCCTACATTATTCATCTCATATGTATACGTATATACTGTACTCTATATCATCTACTGCATCCGTATGTAATACATGTATCACTAGCCACTTTAACTATGCCACTTTGTTTACATACTCATCTCATATGTATATACTGCACTCAATACCATCTACTGTATCTTGCCTATGCCGCTCTGTACCATCACTCATTCATGTACATATTCTTTATCCCCTTACACTTGTGTCTATAAGGTAGTAGTTTTGGAATTGTTAGCTAGATTACTTGTTGGTTATTACTGCATTGTCGGAACTAGAAGCACAAGCATTTCGCTACACTCGCACTAACATCTGCTAACCATGTGTATGTGACAAATAAAATTGGATTTGATTTAATGGGTGTGTGTGTTTAACCATGTATTTATCTCCTGTCTCAGAGCTCCTAAGGTGGGAATGATGACAGTGCTTATCCAGGTCATTCGGACAGAGAGCTTCCTGGGCCTGTGGAAGGGAGTGTCACCGGTGAGAGTCTTAATCGAAGCGGTCTGGCTTCCCTGTTCATCTTGTGGTTTACTTTCCCTGTTTTAACACAGTCTGTGTACGAAGTCTGACTTACTGTATCACTTTGGTTAGTGAATCTTTTTCTAAGAACCAGACTTTCTTAGTAGATCACGTCGCTCTCCAAAAACGACAGGACTTTTTTTTACAACTGTTTTCTTTTGTGTTAACAATAGCAGAGATGCATGAAGATGGCGGCCCCGTGTACAGTTGATGTCAGAAGTTTACATACACTTAGGTTGTAGTCATTAAAACTATTTTTTTCAACCACTCCACAAATGTCTTGTTAACAAACTATAGTTTTGGCAAGTTGGTTAGGACAGATGTAATTTTCCAACAATTGTTTACAGACAGATTATTTCACTTATAATTCACTGTATCACAATTCCGGTGGGTCAGAGGTTTACATACACTAAGTTGACTGTGCCATTAAGCAGCTTGGAAAATTCCAGAAAATTATGTAATGGCTTTAGAAGCTTCTAATAGGCTAATTGACATAATTTGAATCAATTGGAGGTGTATATGTGGATGTATTTCAAGGCCTACCTTCAAACTCAGTGCCTCTTTGCTTAACATCATGGGAAAATCAAAAGAAATCAGCCAAGACCTCCGAAAACAAATTGTCGACCTCCACTAGTCTGGTTCGTCCTTGGGAGCAATTTCCAAATGCCTGAAGGTACCATGTTCATCTGTACAAACAATAGTACGCAAGTATAAACACCATGGGACCACGCAGCCGTCATACCGCTCAGGAAGGAGACGCGTTCTAGAGATGAACATACTTTGGTGCGAAAAGGGCTAATCAAACCCAGAACAACAGCAAAGGACCTTGTGAAGATGCTGGAGGAAACAGGTACAAAAGCCAGACTACGGTTTGCAACTGCACATAGGGACAAAGATCGTACTTTTTGGAGAAATGTCCTCTGGTCTGATGAAACAAAAATAGAACTGTTTGGCCATAATGACCATTGTTATGTTTGGAGGGAAAAGGGGGAGGCTTGCAAGCCGAAGAACACCATCAAAACCGTGAAGCACGGTGACAGCATCATGTTGTGGGGGTGCTTTGCTGCAGGAGGGACTGGTGCACTTCACAAAATAGATGGCATCATGAGGGAGGAAAATGATGTGGATATATTGAAGCAACATCTCAAGACATCAGTCAGGAAGTTAAAGCTTGGTCGCAAATGGGTCTTCCAAATGGACAATGACCCCAAGCATACTTCCAAAGTTGTGGCAAAATGGCTTAAGGACAACAAAGTCAAGGTATTGGAATGGCCATGACAAAGCCCTGACCTCAATCCTATAGACAATTTGTGGACAGAACTGAAAAAGCATGTGCGAGCATGGAGGCCTACAAACCTGACTCAGTTACACCAGCTCTGTCAGGAGGAATTGGCAAAAATTCACCCAAATTTTAGTGGGAAGCTTGTCGGAGGCTACCTGAAACCTTTGACAGAAGTTAAACAATTTCACGGAAATGCTACCAAATACTAATTGAGTGTATGTAAACTTCTGACCCACTGGGAATGTGATGAAAGAAATAAAAGCTTAAATAAATCATTCTCTCTCCTATTATTCTAACATTTCACATTCTTAAAATAAAGTGGTGATCCTAACTGACCTAAGACAGGGAATTCTTACTGCGATTAAATGTCAGGAATTGTGAGTTTTGGCTAAGTTTTGGCTAAAGTGTATGTAAACTTCCAACTTCAACTGTACTTATCACAAATGCCTCGTTTGCGCATTTCCCTGAATTGTACATGGCTCTCCTTGACTCTTTTATCGTGTTCTCATTAGCACAATATACATGATAACAATTCTAGCTCCAAGACGGCAGCAATTCGAAAACCCCAAAAAGTTGATTGTGCTGATTTATTGTTGTTGAACCATGTTGTGCTCCGTCGTTTAAAAACTCAGTGGATGTCATGTCTGAGTTCCACCGTCTTTATCCACTTTGCCATAGTTTCTACCTTAAAGAAGAATTCAGCTACAATCTAAATCTTGAACTTTCTCTCTTGCCCTCCTCTCTCTCTCTCCCTCTCTCACCGCTCTCTCTGTCCTCGCACTCTCTCTCTCTGTCCTCGCACTCTCTCTCCCCTCTATCTCTGTCCTCATACTCTATCTCTCTCCAGTCTTTTGTGCGCTGTATCCCAGGCGTAGGGATCTACTTCTCTACCTTCTACTCACTGAAGCAGCACTACTTCCAGGAGGGCCGGGCCCCTAACGCTGGGGAGGCTGTGCTGCTGGGGGCCGGGGCCAGGGCCGTGGCTGGGGTCTGCATGCTGCCTGTCACCGTCATCAAGACACGCTTCGAGGTGAGAGCTTCTTCTCGGTGTTGTGAATGGGGATGGACTAAAATAAAAGATGGAGAGGGAAAGGAGCTGGGATTAAGGCATGGTTGAGTGGGCGAGAGGTTGTTACTGCTATATGAGGATGGAAAAAGACTTTGAGGCAATGGTGTAGGATGGAGAGAAGGAGGTTGAGGGAGAGGAGCAAGGATGAGGTGAGGGTTGCTACAGCCATGAATGTTTAGTATGGATTTGGAGGAAGATAAGCATGAATGGATGGAAGAAGGGGTGGAAGGATGTATGAATTAAGATGAGGAATGGTTCAGAATCAGAATGTGTGTGAGAGGAAAGGGAGAATGAAGTCAGGAAGTAAACAAAGGAGGAAGGGGAGGAGTTGGTGGTTCAGTAATAACATAGAACAAGCACTAGCAGATAGGCTGGGATATTTCTGGTGTCTGTGGGCTGGAGCTGGAAGGTAGAATTAGAGAGAAGATGATGGTAGAATTAGCAGCCTGCCACCGCAGAGAGAGAAGGAGAAGATGAAGGGAAAAGAGAGGCGAGAGAGCGTGGAGAGAGAGAAGGTTATCTGATGGGAGAGCTGATTGCCTTGGGAATTAAACGCTTCTATCTGCATTTGAATAAATTCTGTTGTGTTGGTTTTATAAGGACTGAGCATCTAGCTGTGCGTAGAGGATCTGTCACGACTACAAATGTTTAATGTAACTATTGTCACCTGCTAGTTTCTTCATCTGTATGACTACGTGTCATCTGTTTATTAATGGCGCTCCGTTGGCTTCCAGAGGTGGTGGATATCTATCTGGTTTAGTGTTTAAATGTTGCTAGTAGTTGTGTGTAATGTTGTGTATTGAGTTAAGTTTTCAATCAGTGGAGGCTGCTGAGGGGAGGACGGCTCATAATAATGGCCGGAATGGAGTGAATGGGAAGGTATCAAACAGATGAAAACCATGTGTTTGATACCATTCCATTGTCTCCATTCCGGTCATTACTATGAGCCGTCCTTCGCTGTATTCAGAGTTTGGGTCGATTCCATTTCAATTCAGTCAATTGAAATGGAACCGACCCCAACCCTCTTGGTAATCTGTAGGTATTCCAGAGTGGACGGTACAACTACGTGATCTACTGTGGTTGTAGTGTATAATGTGTTGTATTACTGTGCGTTGCGCAGAGCGGACGGTACAACTACGTGAGCGTCCTGGGAGCTCTGAAGAGCGTGTGTGAGACGGAGGGACCCAGGGCTCTGTTCTCCGGGCTGACGGCCACACTGCTCCGAGACGCCCCCTTCTCTGGCATCTACGTCATGTTCTATAGCCAGGCCAAGAGGTCCCTGCCACCGGGTAAGAGAAACACACTCTCTATGTGAGAGGAGGGGAAGAGGGCGAGTGAGAGAATACAAAATGTCACACCGACACACTGAATAGTCAAGTGTGTTACTTCAGCAGGATTTCTTTACATTGGCGTCTGTTAGTGTAAACAGCTTTTAAACGCCATGTGGGGTATTGCTTGCATGTGAATTCCAAGTCATCCAGAATAATGACATGTTTATTTTACCTTTTTTCAATAGGCAAGTCAGTTAAGAACAAATTCTTATTTACAATGACGGCCAAGGAACAGTGGGTTAACTGCCTTGTTCAGGAGCAGAACGACAGATTTTTTACCTTGTCAGCTCGGGGATTCGATGTTGCAACCTTTCGGGTTTCTAGTCCAACACTCTAACCACTAGGTTACCTGATGCTGTATTTTCTGTTAGTGCCCGTGTAGGTCTGACCATTCTCTGTGTGGTCTCTTCTCTTAGAGGTGAGCTCGTCGCCCTATGCCCCATTGGGGAACTTTGGCTGTGGGGTGATGGCCGGAGTCCTAGCCTCTGTGGTCACCCAGCCAGCTGACGTGGTCAAGACTCACATCCAGGTCAGCCCCGCCCACTGGACCACCAAGGACGCCATTCGCTACATCTATACGGTGAGGCCTGAATCCTAATGAAAATATACACTACATGATTCATTTCCTATGTGTAATGTACCATTCTTGGTCTTCCAATTTTTCCTATTCTGAGGGTATTTTAATACATGAGATATAGCTATGGAGCACTTCTTATTGATCGTAAATGTTCCTCCAAAAGCGACTGAACATCTCTTCTTGCGCACACTATTGTTTTTACCAACTGAACAGTGAACTCTTCTCTCTCCTTCAGGAGCATGGTCTGATGGGTTTCTTCCGTGGGGCTGTGCCACGCTCTCTGAGGAGGACTCTGATGGCAGCCATGGCCTGGACCGTCTATGAACAGCTGATGGCCCGCATGGGACTCAAGTCCTGAGGAGAGGAGACAGGGAGGAACTGATAAAGGAGGAATATGGGGACTTGTTTTTATACAAAGCAGCAGTATGAAGTCGAAGAAAGAGAGGATGAGAAGGAGTGAAGGAGGAGGGAGAGAGGAGGTGTAGGGACTGTTTATCACTGCAACTAGCTTGGGAAAGAAAGAGGTGGGTGTCTGTGGCATGGAAGAGTGTGTGTGTGTTTTACATGTTGATGTTTGAGAGTTATTGTGAATGTTTGATGTATGTCCTTACATTGTCAAACCTGACCTTAAATGACATCCCCTTTTGCTGAGAACTGAACTGATCCCTCTCTGACTGGGGAGAGCCTAGAGAACTATCTATTTCTATGGGGGAGACCATAGGGATGTATTTAATATATTTATATGGGGGAGACCCTTTCCGACTGTGGAGACCATAGAGAATGATCTATTTCTATGGGGGAGAACCTCAGACTGGGGAGACCGTAGATAAGTATCTATTTATATTGGGGAGACCCTCTCAGACTGGGGAGACCATAGAGAATGATCTAATTATATTTCTATGGGGGAGAACCTCAGACTGGGGAGACCATAGATAATTATCTATTTATATTGGGGAGACCCTCTCAGACTGGGGAGACCATAGAGAATTATCTAATTATATTTCTATGAGGGAGACTGCCTGGGGAGACTATAGAGAATGATCTAATTATATTTCTATGGGGGAGAACCTCAGACTGGGGAGACCATAGATAATTATCTAATTATATTTCTATGAGGGAGACTCTGCCTGGGGAGACCATAGAGAATGATCTAATTATATTTCTATGGGGGAGACCTTCAGACTATGACCACTGTGGTTTAGCTCTGGATACCACTCCAGTGACAGAGACTGTCGCCGACTGTCACCCACTACCACTGTCTATGACTATGAATGACTGGGACTAACATCTAGGTGTCTCTAACACTCCCAAGACGAAACAGCAGCTTTGATTGAATTAGCTCAGCAAGAGGTTATCCGCTGGCTAAAAGTGTAGTGGACTGGACAAAGCTACCCAGTGCCATAACCACGCAACATATTTACAAATGACCGGCAGAATACATTATAACAACACAGTGATTATTGTGACCTGTCGACTGACTGAAGGAAATACTATATTTATTGACTGACTAAAATATTTCTTACTAGCTTGGACAATCAAGACAATATTGCTGTGCATTGTAGCAAAAGACTAGGCTGATATTTTCTATACTGCAACTGCACAATTAGCTACTAGCAACTTGGCATTGGCATACTTAGCCATATTAAAATAGTGTACAGCCGGTGTTCTCTATACCCAATTCAACTGGGATCTCATTTCTAGTGCATTCCATTCTGGTTGCAGTGTTGTAGACCGGATGTGCTTTATCTAACCAGTAATGATAGTCAATCCCAGAGTCATAGATGGATAATTGATTCTAGTCAATGCCATTGGAACCCAGACAATGCAACTCTGGCCCCCATTGTGCTGTAGCATTGTGAGACAATAGTCAACATCACGATCATGAACATGCAGCTTCAGCATCACTGTATTACATGGGCCGGATTCAGTAGTCACAAAAAGAAAGCAAACCGGGGGGACTAGCTTATCTTGTCCTATATGACATGTAAAATGTTTTTGTTTTTCAATGTAAAATATTTTGCTACGGTGTGCACCAATGTACACTACCGAGCTAAATATAGGAATCCATATCAGTGATGCCTCTTATTAGTTTTGTAAATTAATAGGCCCATGTATTCAGCATTTTGAGTAGTTCATTTTTGGAAGCCCATACACGTGTATATTTTTTAACCCACAGTGTCCAGTGTGCCATGTCATGAGTATTATTTTTTGAACACGTCAGTTTTAAAGAGATGTGTTATATTTAAAAGTATTGTTAGAGATTCAAAATATACACTAAGTGAGCGCTACTCAGTATTAGGAGGGTGTTCTTAATGTTTGGAATACTCAGTCTATAGAGCCTGAAGCTTTGAGGACCAGAGATGGCTGAGAGAAACTGATTTAAATCCAGTACCATCACTACAATCACTGTTTGCCAGCTGTTTTTGCGTTTTACACACACAAATGAAAAGGACAAAACAGCTTCAATATACACTGTGGCCAGTTTATTAGGTACATCCATCTAGTACCGGGTCGAACCCCCTTTGCTTCCAGAACAACCTGAATTCTTTGGGGCGTGGAAACGTTGCTCAATTGCTATCAAGGGACCTAACGTGCGCCAGGAAAACTTTATCCACACCATGACACCACCGCCACCAGCCTGGATGGGGCAATGGACTCCTGCTGTTTATGCCAAATCCTGACTCTGCCATCCGTATGAAGCAACAGGAACCTGGATTCGTCAGACCAGGCAATGTTTTTCCACTCCTCAGTTGTCCAGTGTTGGAGATCACGTGTCCACTGGAAGCGCTTGTTTATAACTTATAGGACCGGACCCCAGTGTGGTTGTCTGTTGCAATAGGCCATCCTAGACTAGGATAGATGAGTTGTGCATCTCGAAATGCCGTTCCCCCCCATTATTTGCCTGTTTGTGGCCCTCCTGTTAGCTTGCACAATTCTTGCCATTCTCCTTCGACCTCTCATTAACAAGCTGTTTTCACCCACAGGACGGCCGCTTACTGGATGTTTATTGTTTGTCGCACCATTCTCTGTAAACCCTAGACACTGTCGTGAGTGAAAAGCCCAGGAGGCCGACCGTTTCCGAGATACTGGAACCGGCGCGCCTGGCAGCAACGATCATACCACACTCAAAGTTGCGTAGGTTACTCATTTTTCTCATTCTAACGTTCAATCGACTGGTAACTAAATGCCTTGAAGCCTGTCTGCCTGATTTTTATAGCAAGCCATGGCCACGTGACTCACTGTCTGTAGGAGCGAACCATTTTTGTGAACGGACCTAATAAGCTGGCCGCTGAGTAGTTTGAGTCATTGAGAGGGGAAACACTGAGTTAACCCTAGCTCAATGCCAGTCAGTGACTGCACTTCAGAATTCAACGCATATTTATTCATTCATTCAAGCCCCTTAGCAGCGGCTGGTAAAAGGACTGGGGTGATTGACGTTTCTTGAGAATTGGTAGCTCTTGTCTGTGTGTTTGTGTTGTCGTGACACCAAGTTGTTTTGTGCCATAACATTCTTACCTTGGCGATTATCATCGCTATCACTATTGTCCTTGATATTGTGACTTTACACTGTATATTGTCTGTTATTATTGTCAATATTTTGTCTGTGTGTGTGAGTTTGCTCAGACCGATGCTGTGCCTGTTTTTTTTTTTAAGTGAATAAAATTCCCCCCATTTTTGTACAATGTACAAATGTACAGATTGATTTGATTCAATCTTTGCCTAGATTAACTTCAACATTGGTTCATCATGTTATCATCCTTTGTGAGTCTCTTTACCTTGAGCTGCTGTATTTTCAGGCTCAAACCTCAGTACCAGGGGTTACTACAACGCTGATCAAGGAGTTAACCAGATAACTTGCCTAAATAGTCTTAAGTTTAAATTATTTATTAAAACAAGCATGAGATGGGCATGATCTAATTGTTTAAACAAATGAACACACATCTAAGTTTAGCTTTTATAATGAAACAGAAGATCAATAGTTATTTCTGGTTGCTTAATAAAGTTAGCTGGCTAACTCATTGATCCTCATTTGTTGTATAGCCCGCTGGTCTCTCCAAAGCAACACCACATTGACATAACAGACAGTGACAGGCTACAGCTCATGTCCTCAGAACACCAGGGTCCATGTGTCCTGAGGAAGAGACAGGCACTACACTAGACAGCCCCACAGCTGACTTTCCCTGATGTGGAGAGGGGGGAAATAATCAGTGTGATCGACATGCTGATATGCACAAGGACACAGTCACTAAGACTGAGGTCAGGATAACGTATTCTTAAATGACCTCTTTAGCAAGTATTCTCTAACAGCATAGTAGGACAGATCTTCCTTGAAACACCAATCCACTGTATTTGCTCTCACACTTACCATTGACCCTTTTAAAATAACATGCATAACCATGAGAAATACATACACTCGTGAGTACTGTACCAATCCATAATGCAAACAGACTTGGCCGATATAAACAGAGTAAGGTGGTCAACCAGTGACAGAGAGGGGAACTAAAGACAGTGATGAGATATCAAACGAGTGAGGAGTTCACAGAGAAGTCTGGTCTTTCAATGGATTATCAGCCATTAGATAGATATGCTCTTGTATGACTCATTGCTTCCTACATTTACACTTATCCAGAGTGACTGGTAGTTAGTGCATTCATCTTAAGATAGCTAGGTGGGACAACCACATATCACAGGCAGAGTAAGTATACTTTTTCTTGAGGTGAGGAAGGGGATTATTTTATATTCTTTGAAAGGGTAGGGTTTCAGGTGTTTTTGGAAGATGGGCAGGGACTCAGCTGTCCTAGCTTCAGGGGGAAGCTGGTTCCATCATTAGGGTGCCAGGACAGAGATGAGCTTGGACTGGGCTGAGCGGGAGCTGCCCTCCTATAAGGGTAGGAGGGCCAAGAGACCAGAGGTGGCAGAACGGAGTACTCGGATTGGGATGTAGGGTTTGAGCATAACCTGAATGTAGGGAGGGGCAGTTTCTCTTGATGCTCCGTAGGAAAGCACCATGGTCTTGCTCCGCAGCAAAATCCACTGGCTTCCAGTCGAAGCTCGCATCCACTGGAAGACAGTGGATTTTGCGGCGGACCGGGAGAACTTGGGAAGGTTGAAAAGTAGGCGGGCTGCAGTGTTCCTCTTCTCTCTCCAGACTATTTATTTAATCCCAGACAGGAACCGGCTGTAACTAATCACTTTCTTATGATGTGGCCTGAATTGATTTAATTTCAAAGCAGTGGATTTTATATTCCCTTTGAACAGTACCGAATTAGATAATGTTTTAATTGAAATGGCATCAAAATATTCAAAGATATAAGTACCTCAAAATGGCAACCTATAATTTTACTGACATAAACAGACTATAAAGCCGTTCAATCAATCATTACTATATGGGGTGAAGGCATAATCTCTTGGCAATAACTTTACTGTATTTAATTATACATTTAACAGAATTTGAAGTAACAACTGCTTCCATCACAATTTATGCCCGTTCTCACAGCACTTTAGTCTCAAATGATTTGACTACCATCTATCGACCTTTTTATGAATTGGTTCTACTACAATCATGGAGACGGAAATGGAAGATGATTGGTGGAATTTACAGTATATATAGACGTCACTTCCGTTTCTCTTTCTCTTTTACCGTGAGGTACAGAACTCCATACGGCGTTGTCTCGTGGTGAGATAACAATTTTCTATTTTCTTGGGGTAAAAGTTGCGGAGACCAATATTAAAGCCTTGTTACGAACAACTATGAAATTGTGTCTAAATGTTTCCCATATCCGTATAAATCCAATAGCTGTAAATAGAGAATTACATGTTAGACAGCTAGGCCAGAAGCCATGTAGCTACTACTAACCTTAGCACTAGTAGCTAGTTAGCCATGCGTGCTCGTGAAATCCATTGAAGATGCTGGATACTAATAACTGAGGTAGCCAACATCCATAAATTCAATTAGACTAGTTTCACGCATGTAATGCTCTTTTGCAACATTGTATTTATTGATATGAATTGGTCAGCAATATTGCATTGAATTGGGGTTAGTGGACTAAACTTGCTGCTTACAACAACACTTTTTTATTTAACCATTATTTAACAAGGCAAGCCGGTGAAGAACAAATTCTTATTTAAAATGACGGCCTATCAGGGAACAGTGGGTTAACTGCCTTGTTCAGGTGCCGAACAACATATTTGTACCTTGTTGGCTCAGGGATGAGATCCAGCAATCTTTCTGTTACTGGCCCAACCCTCTAACCACTGTTACCTGCCGCCCCTCTTCCCCACATGCTCATGTCGATCATCACTCAAGAGATCAGATGTCATTCATAAGGAACTGCAACAATATTTTTTATTTAATAATTGTAAATTCTGTGTTTAGAAACAGATGCTGTTGCAAGTGCCTGTATAAGTACACTAAATAATTATAAGCATTGACAGTTGTTCAGCACACAATTAAAGCCTGACTCGGTCTGATGTCTGTGTTCAGGTGTCGGAAGTGTGCCAGAATGATCCGGCCGGGTTTTCGCTAACATCAGTAGGGCTACTGCCCCATGACTGGAGTTTGATAGTGACCTGAGCCACAATGACCCCTCAGTTCCAACTGCAACCATTCTCTGCTTCCTTACCTTTACGTAACATCTCACCTGTCTCTTTTTTTCCCTGCAGCTTTTCCATATAACTCGTAACTTAGGAAAAGTGGTCACGATGTCCGGAGGTCTGGATGTGCTGCAGATGAAGGAGGAGGATGTGCTCAAGTTCCTGGCAGCCGGGACCCACCTGGGAGGTACCAACATGGACTTCCAGATGGAGCACTACACGTACAAGAGAAAGAGTGATGGTGAGTGGAGAAATACGAGATCCCTGGTTATTTGTCACTTTATGATCTGAAGACTTCCTGAACTCGCACATATTTTGACTGGAGGATGTGAATGCTTTTCTTCCAGTCCTGCATTATCATATGTAATTCAACTATTTGTGGTCTTGACGTGATACACCGAATCAGGTGCTGGGCTGGAACAATAGTCTGCACACAAGTTTATGGGATCAGAGTTGTTGATACCTCTGAAATACACATTCCCCTTCTAAAAGCACTTGCGTTGTCCGGTCAGTGACTGGGTGAGTTGTCGTTGGAAGGGAATAGTAAAACCATCACTGTGGGTGAGATGGCAGTCTGAAACCGTAACTGACCCATCTCAATCAGTGATGGAACATCTCTTCCTAATATTGAATGTTTTTCTCTAGCTCAGACATTTATCCAGTAGATAATGAGCTTAATGTGGGTGAAACACCAGTCCTCGGTCAGTTTTAATGGGTGCAGTCTTTTTCTTCATGGATTGTCCTGAGAAAGGCTAGCATGTGTATAGACTTTATGGCTGTATACGTGTCGGGTATCAACATGTAAATAATGTAACTGGTTGTCCCCTCAGGTGTGTACATCATCAACCTGAAGAAGACATGGGAGAAGCTGCTGCTGGCTGCCCGTGCCATCGTGGCCATTGAGAACCCAGCTGATGTCTGCGTCATCTCCTCCAGGAACACTGGACAGGTGAGACCCCCACTGCTAGCTCACCTGACATATTCGAGGGCCCAGAGTTTCTCCTGGATTATGTTCAGGGGGTGCAAAATGGAAGTGAGCGGTCTAAAGAAGAGAGGTACTATCTAAACTTGTCCAATAAGAAACGTGTTTTTATTTCCTGGTGTGCCCTAATGAACATTACTTTGGTCAGCTCAGTTGGCCTGATGTAATTGTGGGTGACTAGCTAAACGGCACACAATTAAAGCCTGGCACTGTGATGTCTGTGTTCAGGTGTCGGAAGTGTGCCAGAGTGATCCGGCCGGGTTTTCGCTAACATCAGTAGGGCTGCTGCCCAATGACTGGAGTTTGATAGTAACCTGAGCCACAACCAAAACATACTAAATTACTGCTAAGTTATATTCTTGACTGGGTCACCTGCTTGTTAGCCAATCCACTAATTCCACTCTCCGTTCACCTCCAACCAGAGGGCTGTGCTGAAGTTTGCATCCGCCACCGGCGCCACCACCTTCCACGGTCGTTTTACCCCCGGAACCTTCACCAATCAGATCCAGGCTGCTTTCCGTGAGCCCCGCCTCCTGATCGTGACAGACCCCCGTGCCGACCACCAGCCCCTGACTGAGGCCTCCTACGTCAACATCCCCACTATCGCCATGTGCAACACTGACTCTCCCCTCAGATACGTGGACATCGCCATCCCCTGCAACAACAAGGTACAGACAGGCCATAGACTACAGATGTATGTTCTAGTGGTCTCACATTTATATATATGTGTATATATATATGAATGACTTTTAACAGCCTATCATATCAGTTTTGTCCCCAATGGTGTTTCCTCAAAGTGAAAGCGTAGATGGGGACTTCCGCAGATATCCTGGTAGACTGATGAAAATATGCAGCACACAATTAAAGCCTGACACGGTCGCATGTCTGTGTTCAGGTGTCGGAAGTGTGCCAGAGTGATCTGGCCGGGTTTTCGCTAACATCAGTAGGGCTGCTGCCCCATGACTGGAGTTTGATAGTGACCTGAGCCACAACCATGAACCCTACTCGGTCTCTTCCTACCTAGGGAGTTTCCTTTGTACTTCCTCGTCAGTAGTTGAAGATGCCCTCCCATGTAGTCATGTTTTTACTTGGTATCAGTTAATCCACTAACCAATTCTACTAGTTTAGACTGATCAATTCTGTTGATGGCCTTCGTGTCTCTGTATGACTGACTGTTGCTAGTGCATATAATCGTCATTGACTTACTATACAACCCTATGTCTAACTGACTGTTGTCTGATGTGTTCCAGGGCCACCACTCCGTTGGTCTGATGTGGTGGATGCTGTCCAGGGAGGTGCTGCGGATGAGGGGCACCATCTCCAGGGAACACCCCTGGGAGGTCATGCCTGATCTCTACTTCTACAGAGATCCAGAGGAGGTAACTGATATACTGGGACACTATGGTTCACACACTGTTTATACCAGGGGTTTTCAAATCTGATTGTGGAGAGCTGTGTGTTTGGGGTTTTTGTTCTAGCCCTGCACTAATTGTTTGATACAACTTAACTAATCATGGGCCTCTGTCTGGACCACGATTAATTGCATCAGATGTGTTGGTGCTGGACTGGAACAAAGCCTGCTCACCATGTAGCTATTCAGGAACTGAGTTCGGAGACCTCGAATGCACATTCTCCTTCTAAAAGCACTTGCTTTGTCCGGTCAGTGACTGGGTGAGTTGTCGTTGGAAGGGAATAGTAAAACCATCACTGTGGGTGAGATGGCAGTCTGAAACAGTAACTGACCTATCTCAATCAGTGATGGAACAACTTGAAGCAAAATATGCTTCTGATGTGGTGTTGGAGTGTTGTATGCTTGCGCTAAGAATCTATATACCTGTGGTGCCTGCTTACCTGAGCGCTCACGCAAATTGTGACTGTCACATCCCTAACTTCTAACCTCTTCGTCCCGATCCAGATTGAGAAGGAGGAGCAGGCCGCGGCCGAGAAGGCTGTTGGCAAGGAGGAGTTCCAGGGTGAGTGGACCGCCCCCACGGCCGACTTTGCCCAGCCCGAGGTGGCCGACTGGTCCGAGGGAGTGGCAGTGCCCTCTGTGCCCATCCAGCAGTTCCCTGCTGGCATTGAGGGTAAGAGCTTCACCGAGGGTAAGCAATGAATACACAGGAGTGGAGGCCACAAATGCAAAGGTGGATGGAGTAGCACATTTTGACAATCACAAAACAAAATGTCTACCGGAATACATTTGACTCAAACTTTGTTTAATTCTCCTTTTCAGCCGCTGCACCTTCCAAGGCCCCAGCTACAGCTGAAGGTTTTGCTGGTAAGATCTACTGAAAGTAAATTAGTATTGCCCCTTTTTTTGCCCATCTAGGACCTAAAATGTCCTATATGACTAACACAGGGGGGTAGAGTAGTTCTCTCATAAACCTGTAGTGAAGCCTCAAATCCTCACTGTGGATCCTGTCGGGAGAAACACAATTTCTACTTCTCTTGACTGGAGATGTCTGTACAATAAATGGTTTGATTTGGATTTTCTCACACACATGATTGTATTCCTACAGAGGATTGGAGTGCCCAGCCCGCCACAGAGGATTGGTCCGCTGCCCCCACCGCCCAGGCTACCGAGTGGGGTGGTGCCTCCGCTGATTGGTCCTAAGTGGTGTCAATCAAGAGTCAAAAGCTGTGCTTTAAACAGTGACTGTCAATAAACTTGGCTTATTGTTTTTAAACTTGTCTATTTTTCTTGGGATGAGGGCGATTACAAATACATGGTTTTATTATATTGTGTTTTTCACATTGACATAAAATGTAATCTGTCATCTACTCTTGTGGTGTCTTCAGTTTGGCCTTCAACACAGAGTCACAATGGATACCCAGAAATCCATACAAATATTATAGTGACTGTTCAGTTTACAATTGATATTTAAAGATGGAATCCTTAGTTGCTGCATTCATTTTTGGACTTGAATAGTAAATACCCATTTTGTTTCTTGAAAAATATAATTTATAAATGCCTAATGAGCTTAGTTCAACTATTACAAAACTTGTTTCAATTACGGATTCTAGCTTTAAAGGGGAATAACAGACGGTTGACTCCTGTGATGTGAATTTGTGCATAACAGGTTGTAGAAAGTTCTTGACAGATTTGACCTATTTGGCATCGTGTCCATTAAACAAAAGCAACGGGTGGGTGGGAGACCCAGAGTTGCACAGGCTGTTGCATAAGCTACATTTAAATTACATGAACAGCATCTATGTCCATTTTGCAGGCAAGAGTGCCTTTATCAAGACTGATTTCACGTTATTATGCCTACCCAATGAAAGTTTCTGGGTGAAAACAGTATCACCCCAGATGGGACTCGAACCCACAATCCCTGGCTTAGGAGGCCAGTGCCTTATCCATTAGGCCACTGGGGCTGTTCCGAATACATGTGATGAAACCACAATGCCATGTGGTTGGCAATTTGAAAGAGTTACATTTGCATTTCGACATCTGATCCTGACGTGAAAAGGATGAACAACGTTGCTAGGCAACACAAGCGTAATCCCCACAGCAAGGAAATCAGTCAGATGTTTCATTAGCTAGTGGCTAACGTTAGCTAGCTTGATGCTCTTCGTTCACCTTACTTATTCATGCTATTCTTTGATAACAATTTTAGACAGCGAAAAGAAAAGGTGTCTTTTCGTTTCGTATCTGTTGGTTCACTGTTAGCTAGCCAGCCAGCTATGCTAATTCTAGCTAGAAAAAAATCTAATAGTGCTAACGTGTAGCTAATTTACCACTAACGTTACCAAGTGTTGTTATCTAGCTATAATCAATTTCTCTGAACAGTGACATTATGCAAGGGTAACTGCTGTGCCGTCATGGTAAGTCTTACAAGTTAGCCTACTAGTTGAGTAACATACTAGTTTGTTAGCTGAAAGTCTTGCTGTGTAGTTAACGTTAGCTAGTTAGCTTTTTAGATTAATCATTGTCGCTTGCCAGTTACCAGTCTATTTCACCTATCTGTGATATGTGACGAGGTTAATTTGAAAGTAATGGCAGGTAGCTAGTTTGACAGGATAAGTGCTACACTACATCTATTAAAACATGACCGGCTATCTTACCAAATGTGCAAATAGTGTTTGATTCCCGCTTTAGTAAACAAATTGCCAGCTGTCATGTCCACAATAAGGATTCTCTTCCTTGTCACATCCATCCAGATTCTGTCTCGGGTGAAGCCAGCAGTAGGTGGAGATTCTGCAGCTAGCGTCAGTGAGAAGAAGAAAAACAAAGCCAAGAAGAGCCCTCGCCTGGAGGAATACCTCAACCAGAGAGACTACCTTGGGGCACAAACTCTGTTAGAGGTAGCCAGATAGGAACTCATGTAGCTAGCTGTCATGTGCAATCAGCAACTGAATGATGAGCAACTCTGTAATAAATGTGACAAGATATCATGCGATCTGTGAAAGTCCTGTGTCCTCTTAAGGTCTTTCTGTTTCCTTATTACAGTTGCATAGGTGTGTGTGTGAGCGGTGAGAACGAGCGAGCGAAAGCACTGTGTCCTACTGTTGATGTGTTGCTTTTTCTTCCAGTTTCAGCGAGATGTTGGAGAAAAAGAGGAGCATGCAGACCTTTGGATTGGCTACTGTGCCTTTCACTTGGGTGATTACAAGAGAGCAATGGAGGTGTGTGTGCGTGCGTGTTTGTTCAGTCAAATTAATTATTGTCTGAAAAAAAGCCATTTTTACAACACTCTATTTGACACATATGTCTATTTATATCCATGAAAGGAGTACAGGGCCTTGACACTCCGGTTAGAAGAACCAGGGGAGGTGTGGGTGTATCTGGCCTGCACTCAGTTTTTCCTGGGGCTCTACAGAGAGGCAGAAGAGGATGCAAACAAGGGTGAGTATTTAGCTACCATGTTTTGTAAATGTTCTGTTTTTCATCCTCCTCTTTCTATTTCTTGCCCTAGTCGATAAGGTGTTCCTCCTTTTTTCCTGTAGCTCCAAAGTGTGCACTTCAGAATCGCCTGCTCTTCCACCTGGCTCATAAGGTCAGAACTGTTACTTTTCTGAATTATTTAATATGTTAACCATAATTGATTCACATTACTTTAATAAAATATTTCAGTTGTTGTGTATATTACGTTTGTTTTAGACCTATTTGATGACTGTATTATTTCATTCCAAGTCATCGTCTCATCACCATAGAGCTGATACCTATGCTGTCTGACAAAAACTATTTTACTAGTTCTTCAAAGTAATTAAGGCATACTTTTATGACTGCTGAATACCAATTATCAATCATAGATAATGTATTTTCAGGTAGAGATACGTCACGAAGCAACTGCTCTCTATCCCTCTCGATCACACGTTCTTCTCTCTCTTCTCTCCTTCTCAGACCAGACAAGTAGGCACCCAATGGATTATGGTCATTGTAGTTAATTACCACGTTTTCTTTGCTAAACTATGTTGAATATTGGCCTTTTGGAAACTACAACCCCTTACTACATCGTACAGTTTGTGCTTGATTTGATTTATCGGTAGAGAAACTGTACATTGAGCACAAAATGTAATTAAAATAATTCAACCGGCATCGGTCAGTTAGTTGTTTAAAGACGGAAAAATAACCAACATTTCAGTTAATCGCTCAGCTCTTAATACTTATACTGAACAAAAATATAAACGCAACATGATAGGGGCGTGGATCCGAAAACCAGTCAGTATCTGGTGTGACCGCCATTTGCCTCGTGCTGCGTGACACATCTCCTTCGCATAGAGTTGATCAGGCTGTTGATTGTGTCCTGTGGAATGTTGTCTCACTCCTCATCAATGGCTGTGCGAAGTTGCGGGATATGGGCGAGAACTGGAACACGCTGTCGTACATGTCGATCCAGAGCATCACAGACATGCTCATTGGGTGACATATCTGGTGAGTATGCGGGCCATGGAAGAACTGGGACATTTTCAGCTTCCAGAAATTGTGTACAGATCCTTGCGACATGGGTCAATGCATTACCATGATGAAATATGAGGTGATGGCGGTGGATGAATAGCACAACAATGGGCCTCAGGATCTCGTCACGTCATCTCTGTGCATTAAAATTGCCATCGATAAAATGCAATTGTGTTCGTTGTCCGTAGCTTATGCCTGCCCATGCCATAACCCTACCACCATGGGGCACTCTGTTCACAACATTGACATCAGCAAACCCCTCGCCCACACAACGGTTGTGAGGCCATTTGGACATACGGTCAAATTCTCAAAAATTATGTTGGAGGTGGCTTATGGTAGAGAAATTAACATTACATTTTCTGGCAACAGCTTGCCAATTACACGGTCCCTCAAACATTTTAGACATCTGTGGCATTGTGTTTTGTGACAAAACTGCACATTTCAGAGTGGACTTTTATTGTCCCCAGCACAAGGTGTACCTGTGTAATGATCATGCTGTTTAATCAGCTTCCTGATATGCCACACCTGTTAGGTGGGTGGATTGTGTTGGCAAAGGAGAAATGCTCACTAACCGGGATGTAAACACATTTGCACAAAATTTGAGCAAAATAAGCTATTTGTGTGTATAGAAAATTTGGGGGATCTTTTATTTCAGCCCATGAAACATGTTTATATTTTTGTTCAGTGTACTTTTCTCTTTCTTTGTAATGCAACTGTATACTACTGTAGGTGCACCTACTTGTGTAATAACAAAGCAATAGACAAACCAACCATCCCTTTCCTTTCTGTTTCCAGTTCAACGATGAGAAGAAGCTGATGGGTTTCCACCAGAACCTGGAGGATGTGACTGAGGACCAGCTGAGCCTGGCCTCCATCCACTACATGAGATCACACTACCAGGAGGCCATCGACATCTACAAACGCATCCTGCTACAGAATAGGTACTTATACTGGGCCATTCTCCTATGTCCCTTCATCAAAATCACTGATAGACAAGAGCATAGTCCCTCATATGCCAGATTACAGTGGTCCCACTAGTACCAATAGGTATTGTGGATTGTCTGAATGAGTCAGTGTCAATTTTACTGTAAATTATTATATCTATATACAGTAAACATACCATAAGCCATACATTTAGGATGAAGTATTAGAAAATAGGAAGGACACATTTCCTTGTGTTGAGACCGAGACAAGAAGATGGAGGGAGGCTATAGTTATTTTGCAGTGGAGGAAGATGCATTGGAGAAAGTGGAGAAAAGTGCATTATATTGGACGGTGCAGTCAAAAATCAAGAGAGAAAGATGCACAAGGACTTCTATTCAAGAACGCAGTGTGAGCTATAGGACTAGCTATTGCGTGTTTTACCATATTTACATATTTATTTTAACCAGAGATGTCCTGGCTCTTAACGTGTACGTAGCGCTGTGCTACTACAAGTTGGACTACTATGATGTTTCCCAAGAGGTGTTGGCTGTGTATCTGCAGAGTATTCCTGAATCCACCATCGCTCTCAACCTCAAGGCCTGCAACCACTTCAGGCTGTACAATGGCAAGGCAGCTGAGGTAAAGCAACTCTGTATGCGTCCACGGTCAAAACAGACCGCCGTGCATCTACATGCATAACAACCACAGTCGATGTTTATGCCTACACTTGTCATTGTACAGCAATAAATAATGTGGTTCAATTTGTTCTTTTCTCTCTCAGGCCGAGTTAAAGAACCTCATAGACATCTCCTCCTGCTCCTTTGAGTTTGCTAAGGAGCTTATCCGGCATAACCTGGTAACCCATTCCACCACCTCTGTTGTGTGACTGTGTTTGCAAGACAGTGACCCCATGCTCTATAACCTTTGACCTCCTAACCCCAGGTGGTGTTTCGTGGTGGGGAGGGTGCGTTGCAGGTGCTGCCCCCGTTGATTGATGTCATCTCTGAGGCTCGGTTGAACCTGGTCATCTACTACCTCAGACAAGGTGGGCCTTAGCCACTGGTGGTTGTCTTTGAATCCTAATCCTAACATTGAAACGTTGAATGGCTATTTTATCATCAATAATGTGCATCTTTATGTTTCAGATGATGTTCAAGAGGCTTACACCCTCATAAAAGACTTGGAGCCAACCACGCCACAGGTAGTAATAGTTTCACATTATCAGGTCTCATAAGCAGAGGAAGTCTTGTTGTTTAAAGACTAAAGCCTTAATAGCGTACATGCAGTGTCTTAACAAAATCTATTTCTTTAAGGAGTACATTTTGAAAGGAGTGGTGAATGCTGCTTTGGGTCAAGAAATTGGATCGGTGAGTAAGTGTTTGACAAACTACCCGAAAACCTCCTAGGACCACACAGTAGAAATGTCTGAGTAGATTAGGAATGTCTTATAAACCTGGTTAAGTAGATCGTCACTGAAATCTGACTGACTGACTGTCTCTATTGCCTCCTCCTCGTCCCTGCCTGTATCTCTGCTGCAGAGGGATCACCTGAAGATTGCTCAACAGTTCTTCCAGCTGGTCGGGGGCTCAGCCAGCGAATGCGGTAATGTGAATGAATGAATCTAAAGCGATTCAACCAAGAAGCTAGGAGTTAGCTTGTGTGTGTGTGTGTATATCTGCGTTGGAGTGAGCATGTGCGTCTTTGTCTCACTGTATCTCACTCTCCTCAGACACGATACCTGGAAGACAGTGTATGGCTTCCTGTTTCTTCCTTCTGAGGCAGTTTGAAGACGTTCTCATCTACCTTAACTCAGTCAAGGTTTGCATGGCTCAAAACATGTAGCATACAGACCAATAGGACAGTACACCACATAGGCATATTTGCACACACATAATCACCTGCTTTTTCTTTTTGCATTTGAGTACTTGACATATTTATGGATTGGTGTGGAATTAATATGTATACTTGGGGAAAGGAGGCAAGCATTATTTCTGTTTGTTTATTTTTGGTTTGTCATTAACAGAGTTACTTCTATACCGAGGATATGTTCAATTTCAACTACGCCCAGGCCAAAGCTGCCTTGGGCAACTACAAAGAAGCAGAGGAGGTACATACTGTCAACATAGAAAAATGCATTACTGCTTGCATGAGTAGTGTATTGAATCAGTTCAAAGTTCATGTTGTAACATTATTTTATATTGGACTCAGATATTTCTGCTGATCCAGGGTGAGAAGATGAAGACTGACTATGTATACCTGAGCTGGCTGACTCGCTGCTGTATGTATCCAGTCTGAAATACATTATCCATTTGTTGTCAATACATTTTCAATACCTATACCTTTACATCAATGCAATATCTACATACATGATCTAAGAAACTAAATATATTACTAACTTATTTAAATACATATATTATCTAAATAGTGTTGTCTCTCCTCTCGCTCAGACATCATGAACCAGAAAGGCCGACTAGCCTGGGAGCTGTATCTGAAGATGGGGGCTTCGCCAGACTCCTTCAGCCTCCTACAACTCATTGCCAATGACTGCTATCAGGTGAGGCTCACTACTATTCTATCTACTAACTTAGTTTCCAGGCTAACCACAAGTCAGCAATGGCTTAATCTCCCACACCATACTTCCTCCACAATAGATTAGCAAAGGCCAAGCTTTCTCAATATTCAATGCAATTCAACGTTGCTCTGTCTGTCTGCTTTCAGATGGGTCAGTTCTACTGGGCAGCCAAAGCATTCGATACTCTGGAGAAACTGGATCCCGACTCCAACTACTGGGAGGGCAAGAGAGGGGCTTGTGTCGGAATCTTCCAGCTCATACTGGCAGGCAGAGAGTCGAAGTAAGTATTGGCTAAGTTTCTTAGTCTTTAGTCCAATTTTGATACCAACACTTGTCTGTGTTAAAGATTTGTCCCCTATACAGTCACCAACACATCAAATATGAAAATCTTGTCCTCCACAGAGATGTTGGCACATCATTTTTGTGCCTTGTGTAATTTACATTGCACGGTAAAGTGTGACTTTTGTGATTCAAGCTCTTTCTTTTTAACTTTATTGACAACCGTTATGGTAATGTTATGAAAAAATTGCCATTGTACAATATGACCTGTTCCTAACTTCCCATCACTAATAACCATTGTCTGTGGTTCCACAGGGAAACCTTGAAGGAGGTGCTTCCCCTGTTGAGGAGCACACAGAACCCCCAGGTGGAGTACATTATCAGAGCTCTGAGGAAATGGGCCAAAGACAACAGGGTTCCTCTGACATAGGAATGTCATAACGTGCTTAACTCACATAATAAACGTACTACATGTTGTTATTACATTATATATGTGGTTTACATGTGCATTTTTTATCAGACTATTTTACTAGTGAAAAATCTACAAAATAACCTGTTCTCATGAGTCATGCACAATGTGTATTGATGCGCTTTATTGTACGAGTCACAGTATTTATATCATGAAATACATGTTTTATTTGCAATGTATATAATTCTGTACAATCTTGCCAATCAATTGTATTGAAATTTGTATTTTGTATTACTCAAATGATGCTGATACAAGTATTAAACAGTGTTCTCTTTATAAAGGGTTGTTGACCTTTTTCTCTATTGTTTGTTCTCTCTGCATTCACTAGTTCTGTCATGATATCGTTTTTTTGTGGCCATACTGACACAAATACTGTAGGCATACATTTGAATGAAATAGTACATGTACTGTCTTTTGAAGTCCAAAATGCCCTATTGCTAATCAGCTTCTTCCTCATCTAAATTAAAGGAAGCAGTGTCTCTACAAAATAACTGAACACAAAACCCATCAATTTCAACAGGTGTTCACCAATGTTTGCTTGTGTTGCGTCATAGGTAACTCACAGAGCCACCCAACTGGCTTGTTTGGTTCCTTTTGGGATTTACTGTGAGTGTAGCTAGGTCATTGTGGAAAAACGCACAATTCAGCATTTCAGGACTGAATGGATGACATAAGAATGGCATCAAAACAGATGCCATCCATTTTCTATATTAGTGAGCAAAATGCATAAATTATTCTGGAGACATGATCTGATAAAATGTCCTTTCACAAAAGACATCTCCGTTAAGGTCATAATACTAGTGCCATCTTCAGATGTTCTTATTATCGCCTGTTGTGATAGGGGTGGGATTAAAATGGGGGCGAATGCGGTGATTGGCCATGATAACCGCCCTCGCTCACGCTCCTTCCGTTTTGTCTGTGCGCGCAGGCCCAGTGACCTCTCTGATATTTTATTTACTCCTGAAATCCAAGATGGCCACCTTGAATATCTCGATCCCATAGCAATTGAGGATGCAAGTAGCTACCGAAAAAACAACTTTTCCCCGACCATCTCATCCCCTGAAATTCAATTCGAATTGTGCGGATGACCCCCTTACATCTTATTAGCCACTAAATAGCCATTGCATTTTCGCGCAAACCCCTTCAATTTGCCAATTTGAAGTAGTTTCGCGAAGTAGCTGTCGCTGTCTGTCCGAAGCGAGGTTCAGACAGGCAGCACATCCAAATGGCCGAACCGAGAAAAGTACAATTTGTCACCCTCTCGGCCTTCGCTGCTGGATCAGCCACGGAGACCAGGAAACGCCGGTTGGAGGATGACGAGGCCGACATCGACTTGGATGCGGAATGTGAGGGCGACACGAAAGCGTCCGGGGCAGATGGTGGCGGTGGGCTTTTCGGCAAAACTAGTAGTGACAAGGACAACGCTGAAGGAAAACGGATTACCGTGCGGTTGAACCTATCTCTGTCCGAGCCCAGCGATCAATCGTCGGCCGAGTTTAACTACAGCGAACTCATCCAAAACATCCAGGTATGACTCCTGTTTGGCCAAGAAAGACATGGATCAACACCAGTTGATTTTATTAACTTGGTTAGTGGGGACTTGTTATAAGATAGGATATGAAAGTGGGTGTATCTTGTCTTTCCACGGAATAGCGTGGTCGGTGGGAGGAAATTACTAGTCACGGACTTCACACAAAAGACCCTAACTCAGCCATTCATGAAGCCATTCACTCAAATCACTTGGTACTCAACTCGAACGGCACGTCAAGATTACAGTTGTAGGCACGCCTAATGCACATGCAGTGATAAAGGTTGTCTGGCGTTACCTGTTTCCTGTTCTTGTTAACTTGCCAACTCTCTTGTTAGTTTACACCAGTCATACAGCCATTAATGTGGCACGTAGAATAAGTGCCCCAGTACAGTTGAGTTTAGCCTCCTATGGGTGACATATTGAAGATCAGTCAGTGCTGAATATATGGAGTTGGTGTGAAATTACAAGGATGTAACCTAAAGGGAGTTGTGCAAATATCGGTATTATGTTACCAAGACACTCGGTGGTGTGTACAGACATCATTGCATGGTACAGTAGTTTACGCTTTTTTGTTACATATTTGCATAGCGATTATGCTGAATATATAATACATTGTTCTCAAACTTGTACAAGTGATACTACTTTATAAACCAGTTGTAAATATAAATGCTTCCTCACCAATGCTATTTGGGCAACATGATTGCATGACAATATGCATTACATCCGGTACAATAACAACACAATATTATTTGTTCGTTGTTTGTTTATTGTGGGTAAGTCCATTTCTTTTACAGTACACTTTTCTTCACCCATTCCCCCCCTTACTAGGCAAAAAAGACCACTCCTTCTCCAGCCCCGACTCAGACTCCAACTCCTTTTATGCTGCCTCCTGCCCTTGACCCTAGCGACCCTTTCAACAATGACGAGAAAGAACGACTGCAGGTGGAGGCCCTGGCCAAGAAGTTTGAGAACAAATATGTATGTTATTTTTTGGAGCCGTGGTAAAACCTTGTGCTCTAATAACTCCACTTATAAGATACAAGTTTTAAGATTAGTTTGACTTGTTTTTATCTGGTTAATAGTTAGTTGTACCAAGTTTTAAGCCTGTTATATCTGGTTATAAGCCATGTTTTTCGCGTTTATGACTACTGGTTATACAGTATGTCGATGTGAAAGTATGTATCGCCTGTGACACAGGGCAATGCAAATGCAGCAGGAAAGAGGAAGAGGAAGGATAGGATGCAGGATCTGATTGACATCGGCTTCGGCTACGACGAGACCGACCCTTTCATTGACAACTCAGAGGCTGTAAGTATCCCTTTATGTTTACCTTCTATACCCCTTCATGTGGAGAATGCATGTTAGGCTGTATTATAGGTGGAGAAAACAGGAATCTGCACGATTCTGGCGAACTCCTCTCTGGAGTTTCGCTTCCTGTTTGGAGCGTGCTTAAGACTGTCAATCAACCTCACTCCATAAATACTAACCTACATCCACCACAGTGACATGTTTTTTTTTTTTTTTTGTCAGAGACTCATTGAAGTTACTCTGTGTTCTGCGTCTATGCTCTCTCCTGTGTGCTATGAATGTAACGGCTGCCATTTTGTTTTCTGTGACAGTATGACGAGCTGGTCCCGGCCTCCCTGACTACCAAGCTGGGAGGGTTCTACATCAACACGGGCACGTTGCAGTTCAGAGCTGCTTCCGAGTCCGAGGGAGAGGATGGGGGCAAGGATGTCAAACCCAGAGTAAGGGTGGGATACTGGCATGACGTATTGTATACAGTGAAATTACACTATATTAGTCAGCTGGGGTCAATTCCATTTCAGTGATATCAATTCAGGAAGTAAACAGACATTCTAATTCATTCAAAATCAATGAGAAAATCCATGAATTTTTGTTTACTTACTGAACTGATGAGAATAATTGACCCCATCCCTGATAGGAGTATGACAAACCTGCTTTATTTGTGTTTATCCAACTGGTTTTGGTTTTTCATGAGTTGTGTCTGTGCCTTCTGGTGGTAGCAGGAGCTGAAGGATGGCGAGGAGCAAGTGATCAAGAGACGAAGGAGGAAAGAAGGAAACAATTTGGAGGAGAAGAAACCCCGGAAGAACAGAGTGCCCAAACCAGGGTGAGATGATAGGATAATGGGATGGATAAATCGCTGCTTCTTGTGCCTGTCAGGCATGTCTGTACCTTCACAGATTACAATTTCAGATAGAATGGTTGTTGAATAACTCGGATGATTTTGTTCTTGCTGTAAGAGCAAATCATCTAAGGGGACATTGTGGTTCTATGCATATTTCTCAAATAGAACTGAGCACATTGCAAGAACCATTCCTCAAAATGTCTTGTAATGGTTTTTGATTCAGTTTTTATACCTCCCCGCGTCAAACCCTATCAAATGTGTACTGAAATTGAAATGTGTGCACTTCAGCATAGAATACAATAGACAAATTCATCATACAGATATATTTTTGTTCATTCCTACCCATGTACAGATATGTCTGGCTATGACATGATACAATGTGATGCTCTCTCTGAATGGCTCGTGGGCTTGTGTGACAGGCCAAGTGTCCTTAACAAAGGCTCCATTAACTACGCTCTGATAGGCTGATCACTCCACTGCCATAAATACTCCTATTCCCAGAAATAGACCAGCAGATATTACGAGACTGTTTTTTCCCTTGTATCATATTGAAAATACATTGCCTTGCTTATAGGTTTCTTGTCTTTGAGATTACATATCAGAAAGTCCCTCAATATTTTCTCTCTCCTTTCTCTTTCTTCCCTTTCTCTTCACACTCTTTCCCCTCTTCACCCTCTCTCTTGTCTTTCTGACCCAGAGTGTCGTCTCTGATGAACATCCACCGGCCAGAGAAGAAGAAGAGGAAGAAGCTGATGAAGGACTCGTTGTGCTTGGCAGCCATGTTGCGCCGCTTCACCCGGGAGAAGCAGGAGATGAGGAAGATGAACCCCACCGTGCCGCACCCCGGCATGGGTAGCTCCGTGGCCAACGCCCCGCGAGCCAACCACCTGCTGGCTAACTCCCACCTGCACGCTAACGCGGCTAACAATGACGTCTCATTGGCCGAGCTCACCGCGGACCCCGCCATGATGTCACTGCTGGGCTCGGCAAATGAGAAGGAGCTTCAGGATCTTTTGGGTGACCTGGACTTCAGCCTTCTGGACAGCTCGGCTAATCCGCACGTGGCCACGCCCGGGAGAGAGAATGGCCTGATGGGAATTGGAGTTTCAGGACCGAAGCCGAGTGGGGGCGGGTTAGGGAGGGGGCTGGGGGTTTCAGGGGGTCTCCTACACCCACCTCCGCTCCCTGACGGCCTGCCTGCTCCCCTCATCAAGCGCATCGAGGACCTACGGGCGGTAGGTCTCACTGATGAGGCTTTTCCAGTTTATCATAGGTTTATTTATTTGGTTATTTAATGTTTATCAACCCTTGATTTAATTGTTGAGTAACTTCCTGGAATTTTGTACAGTTGAAGGTGTGGCAGCCATTTTCTTCAACCATGACGATATCACTTAAAATAGTGTTTCAGTTCTTGGACGATTTGTAATGCGTTTCTTGACAGGCTGATAAAAATGCAAAGAGAGGTTAGAGAGGAGCAGAGCAGAAAGGAAGAGCGGATGAGAGCAAAACACATGAAAGAAAGGTAGACTAGCAACAGACAACTGGTGGCCAAAAGGGAGAGAGAAGAAAGAGAGAGTGACAAATCAAGGATGAGCAAAAACTGGCAAGATGACGATGCAGCCATTTTGAAAACTGACACGGAAGGCTTATTTTTGCTTTTGTGCATCTTTCCATGGAAGACAGTATGCTCATCAACCTCCTTTCTTCACAGGCCTCTCGTCAGTTTGATCAAGAGGGAAGGAAGAAGTTCTTCACCCTGGATATGAATAACATCCTACTGGAGTGAGTTTGTCATTCTTTTGACACGTACATCTCTCTCCGTCTCCACCCTGAATGTGTCATACTGCTGATATTGGAGTCGATTGTTCACCTCTTTCCCTGTCTTTTTCACCCCCACTCTGTTCCACATTCCTCCCAACATCCTTCTCTCTCGCTCAAATTGTTTTATTCTTTGTCGTCTCTCCTTTATCCCTTTTCCTTGCTTACCATCTTTCTCTCTCCATCCCCCCTTTCTTTCACTCCTGTTACTTCCCTCTGCCGCTCCTCTCCCTTCCCTCCACTCTCTCCTCCCCCCAGTATTGAGCTGCAGGTGCAGGAGCAGCCGATGGGGCTCCGTGGGGAGGTGTATTCTCACCTGGAGGCCTTTGTGCCCTGCAATAAGGAGGCCCTGCTCAAACGCCTCAAGAAGCTTAGCCTCAACATCCAGGACGACCGTTTGCGTACGCCCCTGTTGAAGCTGAAGCTGGCTGTGTGCAGTGTGATGCCCGAGCAGATCCAACGATACAACTTGGACTGCATGGTCAAGGCTGCCAAGTAAGAAGACTACAATACTCCATAGTGTACTGCAGCCAAACTCAACAGGCGGACCGCGGTCCGGATGCGGACCCAGAAGGGGGTCAATACGGACCGCGGCTCCCGACTTTACATTTGGTATTGCATTGGGCAGTTTGTCATCCCCTGACAGAGAGCCATTTTGATTTAGTACCTGTCAGAAATGTCCAGTTGATCAAATAGCCCATGTTAGGTATATGGGTACGCCCAGGGGCCTCGACCCCCAACGGGCCCCCATTTGATTGTGTTGAGTCATTCACTCAGGTATCATATGGTAAAATGTGTAGAAGTGCAGGAAATTAGCTTTAAAACGACAAAATAAATCTCCAACAAGAAGGATGTGAACAATTTGAACAGTTTGTAGTTGTTGGAAGGGGGTTTGTTACTACGCCAATAAATGACTAAATTCATCCTGACTTTTGCCACCTACAGTGGGGCAAAAAGGTATTTAGTCAGCCACCAATTGTGCAAGTTCTCCCACTTAAAAAGATGAGAGGCCTGTAATTTTCATCATAGGTACACTTCAACTATGACACACAAAATGAGAAAAAAAATCCAGAAAACCACATTGTAGGATTTTTAATGAATTTATTTGCAAATGATGGTGGAAAATAAGTATTTGGTCACCTACAAACAAGCAAGATTTCTGGCTCTCACAGACCTGTAACTTCTTCTTTAAGAGGCTCCTCTGTCCTCCACTCGTTACCTGTATTAATGGCACCTCTTTGAACTTGTTATCAGTATAAAAGATACCTGTCCACAACCTCAAACAGTCACACTCCAAACTCCACTATAGCCAAGACCAAAGAGCTGTCAAAGGACACCAGAAACAAAATTGTAGACCTGCACCAGGCTGGGAAGACTGAATCTGCAATATGTAAGCAGCTTGGTTTGAAGAAATCAACTGTGGGAGCAATTATTAGGAAATGGAAGACATACAAGACCACTGATAATTTCCCTCGATCTGGGGCTCCACGCAAGTTCTCACCCCGTGGGGTCAAAATGATCACAAGAACAGTGGGCAAAAATCCCAGAACCACACGGGGGGACCTAGTGAATGACCCGCAGAGAGCTGGGACCAAAGTAACAAAGCCTACCATCAGTAACACACTACGCCGCCAGGGACTCAAATCCTGCAGTGCCAGACGTGTCCCCCTGCTTAAGCCAGTACATGTCCAGGCCTGTCTGAAGTTTGCTAGAGAGCATTTGGATGATCCAGAAGAAGATTGGGAGAATGTCATATGGTCAGATGAAACCAAAATATAACATTTTGGTAAAAACTCAACTCGTCGTGTTTGGAGGACAAAGAATGCTGAGTTGCATCCAAAGAACACCATACCTACTGTGAAGCATGGGGGTGGAAACATCATGCTTTGGAGCTGTTTTTCTGCAA
This sequence comes from Oncorhynchus nerka, assembly GCF_034236695.1. NCBI lineage: Eukaryota > Metazoa > Chordata > Actinopteri > Salmoniformes > Salmonidae > Oncorhynchus > Oncorhynchus nerka. Next base: position 32,737,234 of record NC_088410.1, read on the forward strand.
AGGGACCAGGACGACTGATCCGTGTAAAGGAAAGAATGAATGGGGCCATGTATCGTGAGATTTTGAGTGAAAACCTCCTTCCATCAGCAAGGGCATTGAAGATGAAACATGGCTGGGTCTTTCAGCATGACAATGATCCCAAACACACCGCCCGGGCAACGAAGGAGTGGCTTCGTAAGAAGCAATTCAAGGTCCTGGAGTGGCCTAGCCAGTCTCCAGATCTCAACCCCATAGAAAATCTTTGGAGGGAGTTGAAAGTCTGTGTTGCCCAGCAACAGCCCCAAAACATCACTGCTCTAGAGGAGATCTGCATGGAAGAATGGGCCAGAATACCATGTGTGAAAACCTTGTGAAGACTCTGTCATTGCCAACAAAGGGTATATAACAAAGTATTGAGATAAACTTTTGTTATTGACCAAATACTTATTTTCCACCATAATTTGCAAATAAATTCATTACAAATCCTACAATGTGATTTTTAGGATTTTTTTCTCTCATTTTGTCTGTCATAGTTGAAGTGTACCTATGATGAAAATTACAGGCCTCTCTCATCTTTTTAAGTGGGAGAACTTGCACAATTGGTGGCTGACATAATACTTTTTTGCCCCACTGTAGGTAATTTGTATGACCGAACCTTCTTAAATAGTTGAGTACCCCTGGTATACTGTAATGCCATATAGCTAATCCATAATGGTTGTTAGGTTATTTTTAGTGCTGTACTCTGCCTGTGTTCATTTATGCTTTCATTTATATGCGTCTCTGCCTCTGCGGGAATATATTGAGGTTGGTAGAATATGTTGGTTCTGAGGTGTGTGTGTGTTGGACCCTAGCAGGCAGCAACCCGGAGAGGGAGAGAAGAACGGATCAGAGGAAGAGGACGAGGGGAAGCCGGGGAAGAGGATGATGGGCCCACGGAAGAAGTTTGTCTGGGACGACAAGCTCAGGTAATGGCCCATCCACTGCCCTCAATCAAATCTTATTTATTTGTCAGTTGTTACAAAGTGCTTTTATAGTAATCCGGCCTAGACACTAAAGTGAAATTCTCAAGCAAAGTCATAGAGAAAATGGCTGATTTGAAAATATAAAAGATTAGTAAGCTTTCTTCGTGTGTGTGTCTGTGTGTGTGTCTGTGTCTGTGTGTAGGTCGCTGTTGTGTAACCTGGTGCGTGTGAAGTTGAGCTGCTATGAACTGGAGTCGTCTCAGTGCTCTCTCTCCGTGGAGGATTACCTCAAGGCCTTCATGGAGAACGAGGTCAAACCACTGTGGCCGAAGGGCTGGATGCAGGCCAGGATGCTGTTCAAGGAGAGCCGTGTTGTACACAGTCACCTCACTGTCAACATGTAAGTTATCTCCACTGTAGTTGGACCTTATAAATAAGTTGGCTTTATAATGGAAATTCTACCTTTTATTGTATATATGCCTGATTGACAGATCAAATTAAATATTATTGGTCGCATACACATATTTCGCAGATGTTATTGCGGGCGGAGCGAAATGCTTGTGTTCCCAGCTCCAACAGTGCAGTAATATCTAACCGTGCACAACAATACACACTAATCTAAAAAGTAAAATAATGGGATTTAGAAATATTAGGACGAGTAATGTCGGAGTCCGTAGTATAAATATACAGTGCCTTCGGAAAGTATTCAGACCCCTTGACTTTTGTTACGTTCCAGCCTTATTCTAAAATTGATGAAATACATGTTTTTCCTCATCAATCTACACACAATAACCCCATAATGACAAATCCTAAACAGGTTTTTAGAAATTTTAGCAAATTTATTAAAAATAGAAAAACAGAAATACCTTATTTACATAAGTATTCAGACCCTTTGCTATGAGACTTGAAATTGAGTTCAGGTGCATCCTGTTTCCATTGATTATCTTTGATCTTTCTACAACTTGGTTGGAGTGCACCTGTGGTAAATTCTATTGATTAGGCATGATTTGGAAAGGCAAAGTTGACACTTCATGTCAGAGCAAAAACCAAGCGTTGAGGTCTAAGGAATTGTCCGTAGAGCTCAGAGACAAGATTTTGTCGAGGCGCAGATCTGGAGAAGGGTACCAAACAATGTCTGCAGCATTGAAGATCCACAAGAACACAGTGGCCTCCATCATTCTTAAATGGAAGAAGTTTGGAACCACCAAGTTTCTTCCTAGGGCTGGCTGCCCAACCAAACTGAGCAGTCAGGGGGAAAGGACCTTGGTCAGGGAGGTGTTCCTCTATGGAGATGGCAGAACCTTCTAGAAGGACAACCATCTCTGCAGCACTCCACCAATCAGGCCTTTATGGTAGAGTGGCCAGACGGAAGCCATGCCTCAGTAAAAGTCACATGACCACCCGCTTGGAGCTTGCCAAAAGGCACCTAAAGACTCTCAGTCCATGAGAAACACGATTCTCTGGTCTGATGAAAGAAGGATTGAATTCTTTCGCCTGAATGCCAAGTATCACGTCTGGAGGAAACCTGGCACCTTCCCTACGGTGAAGCCTGGTGGTGGCAGCATCATGCTGTGGGAATATTGTTAAGCGGCAGGAACTGGGAGACTAGTCAGGATCAAGGGAAAGATCAACGGAGCAAAGAGATCCTTGATGAAAACCTGCTCCAGAGCGCTGAGGACCTCAAACTGGGGCGAAGGTTCACCTTCGAACAGGATGCGCAGAGAAGAATGGGAGCTCCCCAAATACAGGTGTGCCAAGCTTCTAGTGTCATACCCAAGAAGACTCGAGGCTGTAATCGCTGCCAAAGGTGCTTCAACAAAGTACTGAGTAAAGGTTCTGAATACTTATGTAAACGTTATTTCCGTTTCCCTGTTTTTGCTTTGTGATAATGGGGTAGATTGATGAGGGGAAAAAACAATATAGAAACACACACAGTATGTGATGGGATGTATAGACTATATGGATAGAAGATGTACAGAATATCTGAATAAACAGATGATTTATTGACAGATGGATTAGCATTCCTGTGCGGATGTTAACTTAACACACCATTGGTTTCTCTGTCCAGGGCCAAGAAAAGGATGGTCCCCACCCCCAGGGCTAAAGCAAAGGTCAGTGACATGTCTTCACTCTCAACTGACGTTTGTAACCTTTTCTACAAGATGGTTATTTGTTATTACTTGCGGTGCCATATGTTCTGATGCGAGTCCAATGCGAACCTTTGTCTTTTCCCTGTGTTCCAGGAGGGCCAATGGATTCAGCAGAGGCCCAATCTCCCCACCGCCACCACCCCTTCTCTCCCCCACGTCCCCTCCACCCCCTCCGTCATCCAGGCCAGAGGGACCTCCGCGTCCCCCTCAGAGCCCATCTGCCTGTCCGACTCGCTGGACGAGGACCTCCGCGCCCCCTCCCTGGATTCCGTCTCCCACGCCCTCGCCTTCCTCAGCCAAGCCGCCAAGGGCCTGGGTCCCCACGGCAGCGTCACTGACCTCACCCTCACCTCCCCCTCTCCCCCGCCTCTCCAGATCCCCAACTCCTCCCCCTCCATCACCGCTCACTACTCCCCCTCGTCTTCCCTACTCACCTCACATTCTCTTTCCAAGATAAACGCCAACTCGTCGACAACGGTGACGATGCCATCGATGGCCAACATTAAGACCACTCTATCTACCTCTCCCTCCACTTCCACGGCGTCGTCGGCTCGCATGCAGCTCGCGGGGGCCACGTTGGTGTCTCGTGGCGCCGATGGAGTGTACGGCGTGATGAAAGGGGCAGGCTCTATGGGACAGACTCAGAGACACAATGTCAGCATGGCGACCTCCACTCACAGGCAAGGGGGCATGACCGGAGGGAGTAAGCTCCACCCACCGTCGTCCCCTTCCCCGCCCACCAAGCAGCGTCCCCCTCCCACAGCCTCTCCGCTCCTGCCCCCCCATCAGAAGGTCGCCCTGGGCATGGGGTTGGCAATACCAGGACTGGGGAAGAGCAGTGTCAAAGCCAACAACAGCAGTAACGGCGGTGCCATGATGAGCAACATGCCCTCCCCCTCCCCTCAGTCCCGTGCCACCAACTCCCACTCACACCCCCAGCAGCTCAACTCCAAGAGCCCCCAGCAGCTCAACTCCAAGAGCCCCCAGCAACCCTCCTACCTCACCTCCACGGTGGGCTCCTCACCCTCCCAGTCCCCCTCCCACCACCAGGGAAAATCCAAGCCCCACCACCAGTCCAACTTCATCACCCCCATGCAGGCAACCCTCACCAAGTCCTCCCACAGCAACAACTCCTCCCCAATCATCAAGCTCACCCCTCGCCCCCCCGCCCCCACCCCTCCTCCCATCTCCTCCCCTTCCTCCTCCTCTTCCAACCTCCTCTCTCACTCTCAAATGATCTCCAGCCCTCTCCAGTACCAGTCCCCCAAGACTGCCGGTTTCCGCCCCCCATTTAGTGTCCAAGGTGGGGGTCAGGTGAAGTCGGGCCAGGGCAGTTATAGCTTCGCGGGGAGCCAGAAGGGTCCGTCTGTCATTAGCAGTAGCGTTAGCAGCGCTACCTCCAACAGCAGCCCCATGCGCATGTCGCCCGTCACCAGTCGCCCGGACAACAGCCCCTCCCCCTCCGGCACGGTCTCGACCAATCACGGACAGAGACAGAGGGCCGTGGGCGGATCCAAGGCTGTAGGCAGTCGGGTGCCCACGTCAACCATGGCCACACCCTCCGTTACCTCACACCTGACGCAGGTGAGTCAGCCAATCACAGGCGACCAGAAAAAGTGTCAAGAAGAGTGAAAAACAGGATCAAGCACCTTTTAGATACTGACTGCATTTGTCTCGCAAGAGTTTTGCGTATGTTCTGCAAAGACTTGGCCAAGTTGTCAGAACAGAAGAGAAGAGATTGTGTCAGGCACTTCACATGTCACCTGATCCCTTCTCTCTTTCTCTCTTTCTCTTCCCCCCCAGGTGTCAGCTGGCAGTCCCCTCCTGGGCGGGCCACTTGGCTTTGGGATGTTGGGGGGGCTGGTGCCCGTCTCGCTGCCCTTCCAGTTCCCCTCGCTGCTCAACTTCACTCCTCCTGGAGCCCCGGGGGTCAGCAGTCTGGGCACGGGCGTCAACTCAGGATACAGCCTCTCACAGAGCGACTTAATGGGTGAGTAATTGGCACCTGGTGCCCAACTGGCAGTGGCTCCACAAGACTGATCTTTCAAAGCACCGGGCATGCAAATGTATAGGATCAAAAATAAAGCATTTGTTCTCTCTGTTCTTTACGGTTCAGTAGAACTTTTAGGGCTCTTAATACCACAGAAAAAGTCTGTACTGTACAACATGATGTGGTAAAGTCTTAAAATAATTTACTACTTCATTAGTATGACATTTTATTGGATGAATTTGATCAAATGACAAAGAAAATCAGTGTTTATTAAGATGGCAAAATATATGGATCCGCAGCTAGATTTGTTTGTGGTCCCTTGAGATTCATCTAGTCTTAGTTTGTGTTACTCATGGTCAGTGTTGTGGTGTGCAGTGTGTGTGTGTGTGCGTGCTGTGGATCCATACTGAAGTATAACCAGCTCTAATGTGCCTCTGCTCCAGGTTTCTTACTGTAAGTCTTGCCCTGCCTGTCTCTGTCTCATCCAATCCCTCACTCCTTCTCCCCCTCCGTCCATCATCCATCCATCCATCCATCCATCATCTATCCTCTCCTTCCTTCACTCCTGTGTTCTTTAATCCCCCTTTTATCTGCCTTCACTTTCTGATTTGATGCTTTACTTAACTTCTACTTTTATCTTTTAATGTACCGTTTCTCACCTTTATTCTCCTCCTCCTCCTTCCTCCTCTCCATTCTTCCCTTTTTTTAACCTCCTCGCTCTTTCTTCTTCTCGTCTGTCCATCCCTCCCTCCATCTCTCCTCAGATCTGTATAAGAGTCTCCAGTCAGGGTCACAGGCTGCTCTACCTCCTCACTTGCAGCTTGCTTTCTCAGGTAAACTTCACACCTCCTCCTCCCATACTTCTCTCCTCCTCTACCTCCCTCCCTCCTCTTCCCTTCTTCCACTTGTGTTGTCATTCCCCGCGTCATGTTGATATCGCTCACTCGCTGTTTGGCTGTAAAGTCTTCTTTCCCAACCTGTCTGCCTGCTCCAGTGTTAGTGGTGATCTGCATGACTAGGTTAACACTAGAGGCACGTGTCTTGTCTGTTGATGAAGAATACCCTCCCTGTGTGTTGGGTATGTTTCTGCATCTTCATGTATTATTATTTTACCCCCCCCTTCCTCAGATGCGAACCAAAGCCAGGGTGGGGACATGAAGAGGAAGTCCCACTGACCAATAGAGACAGAGGACAGAGCGTGACAGAGACATCCACTAGGATCACTTTGATTGGACAGATGGACACAATGATGTAATAATACAGGGGGGTGGAGCCTTCTTCCCTCAATATGGACCTGAAGAATCAATTCCCCCTCACCATGACGATTTCTGAATTTAATTGAACTGTATTTTTATGATTACTGGGTATAAAATGGACCTCGGGTGAATGATAATGAAACTTTTTTTCCTTACATTTTTTTCGTGTCAACATGTTTACATGACCAAGCTTTATCACTGTGGAATGAGGACAGGGTCGTATTCATTAGGCTCCAAACGTAGAAAAACAAATACAGAAACAAGGACGGACTGCCTGAACACTGGTTTTCGAAAAAGCGTTTTGCTATGTTGTGTACCAACGGAGCGCACATACTGCAACGAATGTCGATCCGGTCGTTCGGCGCGGTCTGTTTTACAGACCACCCCGCCAGGGACGGTCTGATTGACATTTTCGCTCGATTCTACATGTAGAATCAGTTTGCAAATTACGGCTGGCACTCTGTTCAGAGGTGCTAAGTACTCTCGGCCTGCAAACGCTACCAGTGTGTCTGTTCCGTAATGAAAACCACCCAGGAGAGGGAATACGCTGTTAGCGAAGTCATTTCATTTGAATTTAAGTCTGTTTATATTTTTTCTCGTCTAAAGCAGATTTGAGTATATATAATTTTTTGGTCGTTGTCTTGACTGTCTGAGAAAGGTAGTTGTTAACTTGTCTCCGATGTGAGATGGTGTGTCCATTGAGTTGTATGTTTTAAAGTCTCCTCTGCTCCCCACAACTGACTGTTAAGGGTTAAGGTAGTATAGCTAATATAGATATTGATAAATTATTTGTAATTTACACAGGGATAAAAAAATAAAAATATTTAGAGGTATGTGTGTACCGGTGAGATTGAATGTGTGTGTGTGTGTGTGTGTACACAACCTACATATATTATTATATATTGTATTTTCTTTCCAGGTCAGTCTGTGCTGTGTGTGTGCAAATTGCATACCCTCTTTTCTCTGTTGTGTGTGTGTTTGAGAGAGTGAGTATTCCCCTCTCTTGCTCAGTGTGTCTTTGGTGCTGTATAATCACACTGGACCTTTTCTGGAGAAAAACTTGAACTGTAAAAGCTAGACTCCTCTTGGAGGGTGAGAGAGGGGACAAAGATGCCAGATTGTAGCCTACTTGAACTTTTTTTAAAATTGTAATTAATTTACTTTGTAAAAAAAAAAAAACGCTTATCAACTCAAACACTCAATATGACAAAACGCCTTAGTTTGTAAGTTTCATTAAAGAACTATGCAGGACTATAAATGCTTCAATGCAAAAGTGCAAGTCGTCGCTTGGCTTTCAACCTCTTACTCAGCTGTCAATGCATTTCTGGGAGTTGTGAATGTTTGTGTGTATGTATGTCTGAGTCCTTTTCCCATCTAAAGAACTCTCCCTTCTCACCTACTGAATACCTCTCTAGAAACTGTTCTTCCTTACTCTCTTCCTATATCTGGGAAGATCTCAATAGCATACTCCTCACTTCCTCTCTCCTAGTCGTCTTCACAAAACCCATTGGGGGAGAAGGTCAGAGGGGAGGGACCTCTGGCTTTCTTGCCTCTGTCCATCTCTTATCATCCTTCATCCCTCCTTCCAATGTCAGTATGAATGTCGACCAACTGCACCAAGAATGGCGCCAAAGATGAGTTTCCTAGCATGTAGATTGGGTGCCTTGGTCAGTGTGTGTGTCTTCCTATCATTCTCTTTGAAATGTACCCATGAGTGTTTGTCTGTCTGTGGTCTGTCAGGACGTCATGGTGAACAGTTGTTTCTTCTGTGACTGGAGCAGGTGGCATTTTAAAGCTTTTGGGGGGGGTAAAGATTACATTTCATGGTAACTGGTTACTTAATTCGGTCTCTTTTGTAGATGATTTTTGTGTGTTGATTTATGGAATAAAATACAGTTGGTTTTCAATAGGTCCTGATTCATTTCTTTGTGGTCCCTGTCTTCCATCCTCCATTGTGACCGATGTCTTTCAAAAGAACACTTCTAGTTCTGAAGGTAGGACACAACTACACTCTCGAGACACCTGTTAAAGGAAGTTCTATTCAATCCATATTGTAGGGCACAACTACACTCTCCAGACACCTGTTAAAGGAAGTTCTATTCAATCTGTATTGTAGGGCACAACTACACTCTCGAGACACCTGTTAAAGGAAGTTCTATTCAATCCGTATTGTAGGGCACAACTACACTCTCGAGACACCTGTTAAAGGAAGTTCTATTCAATCCGTATTGTAGGGCACAACTACACTCTCGAGACACCTGTTAAAGGAAGTTCTATTCAATTCGTATTGTAGGGCACAACTACACTCTCGAGACACCTGTTAAAGGAAGCTCTATTCAATCCGTATTGTAGGGCACAACTACACTCTCGAGACACCTGTTAAAGGAAGTTCTATTCAATCCATATTGTAGGGCACAACTACACTCTCGAGACACCTGTTAAAGGAAGTTCTATTCAATCCGTATTGTAGGGCACAACTACACTCTCCAGACACCTGTTAAAGGAAGTTCTATTCAATCCGTATTGTAGGGCACAACTACACTCTCGAGACACCTGTTAAAGGAAGCTCTATTCAATCCGTATTGTAGGGCACAACTACACTCTTGAGACACCTGTTAAAGGAAGCTCTATTCAATCCATATTGTGGAAGTTCATTTAAAGACAATGTTCCTGCCTTAAAGGTAATTTCCCATTTCCAGCTCAATCAGAATTTACCTTAACATTTCTAGTGTGCGAACTGTAATGCTTCAGATTAAATACAGCTTTTATTTATTTAACCAGGCAAGTCAGTTAAGAACAAATTCTTATTTACAATGACAGCCTACCCCAGCCAACACTGGTCCAAATGTGCACCACCCTATGTGACTCCCAATCACAGCCAGATGTGATACAGCCTGGATTTGAACCAGGGACTGTAGTGAAGCCTTGCACTGAGATGCAGTGCCTTAGACCACTGCGCCACTTGGGTGCCCCAAGTGAAGAGATGTTGCACTTGGGAACCTTAAGACATTGCAATAATTTTTTTCATACATTTGTCATAAGTCCATGACAGTCCCTCAATTATGTCAACATTCGTGTTCACTTTCTGTACCCTGGAAGGGTCAGGGCTCAAGTCAATCCATAAGGCTGAAGATCTGTGCTACAATGCAGTTTAAATGTAAATTCCTATTAAGTGGACATCAGCAGTGTTTACTGTGAATGCAGTGTCCTGCAACTGCGGAGACATTGTCTTTAAACCTCAATCGCGCTGTATCACGGATCTTCTAACGGATTGAATCGGGCCGTCACCGTCAAAATACATCATTACACTTCTGCTCTTTGACCTTTCTCACCCATGCCGGTGGTTTCCAGGTAACTTCCTTGTGGAAGGCTCTGGAGTTTTCCCAATTCTTGGCCCGGTTTGGATTCTTTAAAAAGTGCATCCTTTGTTCCTCCCTTGAAGTAACTGATTAGAAATGACTGGACAGGTGAAAGCCATGCGGTAGAGCCCTTCCACTCACCTGCCCAGGACAAAAACAAATCTGCTCTTTACTTGTAAAATGTTCCAAAAAGGACATTGTCTTTTTACCTAAATATGCAAACAGTCAGAGAATTCATAGCAAGCAGTGCACTGGGTTAGTCAGATTTGATTAAATATAACAGAACAGATCACCTGGATTTACATTCACTCTCACTGGATGGGTTGCAAAAAAATGAACTAACTGAAAGCCACACCCCCAATAAACCATGAATATGAACGACTGCATTGAGCCATTTGCCACTGTGCTTCTATGGCTATAATCACCATGCTACTGCCTATTTCATTTGTTCATTTAGCAAACAAAACAACTCAATCCAGTACGTTTATCAGTCAACACACCTATATTTTAGCTGCAATTAGTCTTAAAAATGCTACATTTTCAAAATGTGTAGAATAGCACGAGATGAGATATAAAACTGCACATTTTCCTCTATCCAATGGCAAAATTGCAGGATGTTAGCTGCCCAAATTGATACAGGCCCACCTGACAAGCTTCTGGCTACGCCAATGATGTTGCCCCCCAGCTGGTGGAGAATATAACATCTGGGTTGCCATCTGAAGCAGGTTCCTGGTTCAAATCACAGAGTCGTTTTTGTTTTCTAACTTCTCCCGACTCCTTACTGAATTTAGACCACTTCCCTAAAACAACCCATCATATCTGTCCCTTCAGGCGTAGCTACCCTCTGTGCTCTCCAATCTGGGGAGAGAAACATGCATGACTGAATTGAAAGTCTGTAGGGGCTCCTCCGCAAGGGACCAAGTGGAATCACATTATTTCTACAATGAATATGCTTTATTGTCTTTTACAAAAAAAATGACTGTAGTCTAGAAATACAGGAGGCAAACAAGAAATAAAATGGGGGGGGGGGGGGGGGGTTGCTGTTGTAATGAAATCCTGGTCGTCAACAGCCAGTCTGAGAATAATAATAATACAAACACAAGTAAAACTACATAGATGTTAAAGCTTTTAACCAAATGAAATCACATTCTGCTCTTGAAGGGGGAGCAGAAGGCTCCACATCTCACATAGTTAATAGTAATACTGATTTCTGACCCACACTCACACCACCTATGGAGAGACATTGCTACAGGTATATGAACGGGAGAGGATGTATCGCACTGGGTATGATATGACACACAGCAAAAATACACAAGACGAAGGGTTAGAAGAAGAAAAGAGTAGTGTTTGTTTTCCGTTCACCAGGTTTGCCTCGTTAGCTTTTTTATGTAGCACACAGCTCACCTACACGTCCTTCTGTTTAATACAGGTGCTCACCTACACGTCCTTCTGTTTAATACAGGTGCTCACCTACACGTCCTTCTGTTTAATACAGGTGTACACCTACACGTCCTTCTGTTTAATACAGGTGCTCACCTACACGTCCTTCTGTTTAATACAGGTGTACACCTACACGTCCTTCTGTTTAATACAGGTGCTCACCTACACGTCCTTCTGTTTAATACAGGTGCTCACCTACACGTCCTTCTGTTTAATACAGGTGTACACCTACACGTCCTTCTGTTTAATACAGGTGCTCACCTACACGTCCTTCTGTTTAATACAGGTGCTCACCTACACGTCCTTCTGTTTAATACAGGTGCTCACCTACACGTCCTTCTGTTTAATACAGGTGCTCACCTACACGTCCTTCTGTTTAATACAGGTGCTCACCTACACGTCCTTCTGTTTAATACAGGTGCTCACCTACACGTCCTTCTGTTTAATACAGGTGCTCACCTACACGTCCTTCTGTTTAATACAGGTGCTCACCTACACGTCCTTCTGTTTAATACAGGTGCTCACCTACACGTCCTTCTGTTTAATACAGGTGCTCACCTACACGTCCTTCTGTTTAATACAGGTGCTCACCTACACGTCCTTCTGTTTAATACAGGTGCTCACCTACACGTCCTTCTGTTTAATACAGGTGCTCACCTACACGTCCTTCTGTTTAATACAGGTGCTCACCTACACGTCCTTCTGTTTAATACAGGTGCTCACCTACACGTCCTTCTGTTTAATACAGGTGCTCACCTACACGTCCTTCTGTTTAATACAGGTGCACATCTACACGTCCTTCTGTTTAATACAGGTGCTCACCTACATGTCCTTCTGTTTAATACAGGTGCTCACCTACACGTCCTTCTGTTTAATACAGGTGCTCACCTACACGTCCTTCTGTTTAATACAGGTGCTCACCTACACGTCTTTCTGTTTAATACAGGTGTACACCTACACGTCTTTCTGTTTAATACAGGTGCTCACCTACACGTCCTTCTGTTTAATACAGGTGCTCACCTACACGTCCTTCTGTTTAATACAGGTGCTCACCGTGCATTACCCACCAGTGCTCTTATCTAGTGTCTAAGGCACTTTAAAGAAACATGTCATCACAGTTTCCATTCATTACCCTCTTTTATACTGAACAGAGATGCCAAAGGAAGAGTAGAGTGCTGATGAATATGGACATTCTGGTACGTTGAGTGGCTTAATAGTTTTAGAGGTTTGAGATGCTATCCCCAGTGGAAGGCTGTTATATCTAGGAATACTTAGCTAGTCAAACTACACGTTCAATCGAAGCTCTCAACATTAGTGTTGGACTAAGGGGCTGTATTGTACATCATGTGACCACTCAGAGAGAAGCTTGGGGTTTCCTGGCTCCAGTTACAGGGGCATATGAACACTCATTGTGCAGTTACGTGCAGTTTCCAGCGATTCTCTGTGATACGTACACGCCAGCGACCATCTATCTAAGCCCCTCTATCTACCACACCTCACTGCCTTCAACGCTTCTTCCTGAACAACAGGACAAATAGTGTTCCAACTGGTCAAAATACAGCAACCAACAACGTCCATCATGACCTATGCGATTCCTATAAGAAGTCAGTCACCAATTGTTTTTAAAGAGTTGTGACGAGATGCTGTAGCAAGTGGAGAAAAGCTTTTCACAGTTAATACGTCCTTTCCATTCCATGTTTTTCTCCCAGAACAGGTCAAGACTGTGTGAATCCACCATCTTGTTTCATTGTAGTGTTTGGAAGCGGAACAACAGTCTGTACGTCAGGAAGAGACTCGTGCAATGAGGGAAGCGGAGGCAGTCCATTGACCTCTGACCTACTGTTGAATAGGACTATGTCCTCTCTGATGAGAGTTTTGTTAGGCCTGCTTTAAGCCAGGGGAGAGATGATGGCTTTACATTTGGTGACACACTTGTATTACAAGACAATGTTTTGTTTCATGTGGGAGGAGGATGACAAAGGGGAACGTTTCCTAGTTTCGCTCCTTTCCTTGCAGTTTGGCATGTAGGGGCATACACATACCTTACATACTCACATGTGCACACACGCATAGTTCATAAGTAAAAAGCACTTGTACATTAAGTTTACATACTCATTTAAGCGGAGCACATAATTCCACGCCTAGGGAGGACTATATTAAGATCGTTGGGACACTCGCCGGGCCGAGCAGCTAGCCAGAGTAGAGTAGGAATATTGTTAGAGTAAGGCAGAGTAAAGCCGCTCAAGTGGGAGTAATTGTTTTGTCATCCCCAGGAATGGAGCATTTCTGGGGGGTGGGGTGGTCTGGGTTGTATCCATTAGAACACACCGTAGAAAAACTTTTGGAAAAGTATTTCAATGGAAAATGAAAACAAGTGGTTCTTTATGGACAAATCCAGGTAGTCACTCCTTGTTTCTTCTGTTTTGGTGCCTAATGAACAGGACCCTGGTTCTCCCTGCTGTTGACTCGTGGACAGGGACAGATGGAGAGGCTGAGGTGTTGTAGTCACCATGCTGCCAGGCTGGCTAATCGATAGGGTTGGTAGGATTAGCAGGGAGCGTCTATTCGGTCTGGTTGGAGGCTTGCGTGTCGTTGTGGTCGCTGGCGCGGCTGTCGGCGTCGTCGTCAGAATTGTCCACCGAGGTTCCGTCAATCTGGAGCTGCCGGCTGCGGCCTGAACGGCTAGACGAGAAGCTGATGGGGCCTCCACGCCTGAGGACGACAGGCAAATACAGTTGAAGTCGCAAGTTTACATACACCTTTGCCAAATACATTTAAACTCAAGTTTTTCACAATTCCTGACATTTAATTGCAGTACAAATTCCCTGTCTTAGGTCAGTTAGGATCACCAGTTTATTTTAAGAATGTGAAATGTCAGCATAATAGTAGAGAGAATGATTTATTTAAGCTTTTATTTATTTTATCACATTCCCAGTGGGTCAGAAGTTTACATACACTCAATTAGTATTTGGTAGCATTGCCGTGAAATTGTTTAACTTGGGTCAAATGTTTTGGGTAGCCTTCCACAAGCTGGGTGAATTTTGGCCCATTCCTCCTGACAGTTCTGGTGTAACTGAGTCAGGTTTGTAGGACTCCTTGCTCACACAGGCTTTTTCAGTTCTGCCCACAAATGTTCTATAGGATTGAGAACAGGGCTTTCTGATGGCCACTCCAATACCTCGACTTTGTTGTCCTTAAGCCATTTTGCAACAACTTTGGAAGTATGCTTGGGGTGATTGTCCATTTGGAAGACCCATTTGCAACCAAGCTTTAACTTCCTGACTGATGTCTTGAGATGTTGCTTCAATATATCCACATAATTTTCCTCCCTCATGATGCCATCTATTTTGTGAAGTGCACCAGTCCCTCCTGCAGGAAAGCACCCCCACAACATGATGCTGCCACCCCCGTGCTTCACAGTTGGGATGGTGTTCTTCGGCTTGCAAGACTCCCCCTTTTTCCTTCAAACATAACAATGGTCATTATGGCCAAACAGTTCTATTTTTCTTTCATCAGACCAGAGGACATTTCTCCAAAACCTTTGTCTGACTATTTTATGGCAGTTTTGGAGAAGTGGCTTCTTCCTTGCTGAGCGACCTTTGAGGTTATGTCGATATAGGACTCGTTTTACTGTGGATATAGATACTTTTGTACCTGTTTCCAGCATCTTCACAAGGTCCTTTGCTGTTGTTCTGGGATTGATTTGCACTTTTCGCACCAAAGTAAGTTCAACTCCAGGAGACAGAACTCCTTCCTGTGCGGTATGACGGCTGCGTGGTCACATGATGTTTATACTTGCGTACTATTGTTTGTACAGATGAACGTGGTACATTCAGGCGTTTGGAAATTGCTCCCAAGGATGAACCAGACTTATGGAGATCTACAATATCTTTTCTGAGGCTGATTTCTTTTGATTTTCCAATGTTTTCAAGCAGAGGCACTGAGTTTGAAGGTAGTCCGTGAAATACATCCACAGGTACACCTCCAATTGACTCAAATGATGTCAATTAGCCTATCAGAAGCTTCTAAAGCCATGACATCATTTTCTGGAATTTTCCAAGCTGTCTAAATGCAGTCACCTTAGTGTATGTAAACATCTGACTCACTGGAATTGTGATACAGTGAATTATAAGTGAAATAATTTGTCTGTAAACAATTGTTGGAAAAACTTGTGTCATGTACAAAGTAGATGTCCTAACCGACTTGCCAAAACTATAGTTTGTTAACAAGAAATTTGTGGAATGGTTGAAAAAGTTTTAATGACTCCAACCTAAGTGTATGTAAACGTCTGACTTCAACTGTACATACATGGTCATTTATCACACCCACAGATCTATGACAGGTGTGTGTCCTGTTGCATCTATAGGTGTGTTGATGAACATGTATGGGAAGTGAATGAATGTCTTCTTCTTTGTTTTAAAGAAACTGGCAGAGGGATTGCTGATAGGCATAAATAACTATGTGAAGTGTATATACAGAGTGTTATGAGGGGCTGCACCTGAGGCGGTTCTTGAGTGTGTTGACCTCGCGGGTCAGGCCCTCGCTGGCCTCGGTGGCGTCGTCCAGCTCCCTCTGCAGTTTCCTACGGGAGGCGTTGGCCCTGGTAGCCTCCTCCTCAGCCTCCTCTAGCTGACGCTTCAGCTGCTTCATTCGAGAGTTGGCCTTCTCCATCTGACAGGGGGGGGATTTGAATTTTATTGGCACAATTCAACGTATTTACATTGCAAATTCACGGGCCAATTCAAGATTAAAACACTGCAAGTGCGCGGGCGGAGACAGGAGAGAGAGAGGAGAGAGAGGAGAGAGATAATTTGGAAAAACAAGGATGGAGACAAAGGTTTGGAGACAAAGGTTTGGAGACAAAAGTTTGGGACAGACAGAGGAATTCAGAGAGAGAACCAAAGCTACAGAAGAGCGTGGGTGGGAATAGGAGAGAGAACCAAAGCTACAGAAGAGCGTGGGTGGGAATAGAGAGAGAGAGAGAGCCAAAGCTACAGAAGAGTGTGGGTGGGAATAGGAGAGAGACAGAGACACTCTGATTATAGTGAATTAGTAGCTAACATGGCATCCATGGCCTTTTACTCACCCTTTCTAAATGTCGGAACAGATTGTTTCAAGCTCAATGTGGACCCGAGACGACCACTCACCTGCTCCTTGTACTGGTCGGCATGGCGACGCTCGTCCTCCACCTGAATCACCACCTCTTTCAGCTTCTTCTCTGTGCGTCGGACGATCTTATTGGCTGCTGCCCTCTCCCTGGGAGAAAAAAGCGTGATAACGGGAAAGTGGGTAAATAGTGTAACTGACTCATATCTGATGGGGACATACATTTGCATAAGGATGTAGTAAAAGCCTCCACTTTAGTAGGCAACCTTGTACAATACCGTTCAAAAGTTTGGGGTCATGTAGAAATGTCCTTGTTTTTTAAAGAAAAGCATTTTTTTTCCATTAAAATAACATTGAATTGATAAATGACTATTGTAGATGGAAATGGCTGATTTTGAATAGAATATCTACATAGGCGTACAGAGGCCCATTATCAGAAACCATCACTCCTGTGTTCCAATGGCACGTTGTGTTAGCTAATCCAAGTTTATAATTTTAAAGGCAATTATGTTAGCATGGCTGAAAACTGTTGTTCTGATTAAAGAAGCAATAAAACTGGCCTTCTTTAGACTAGTTGAGTATCTGTAGCATCAGAATTGTGGATTCGATTACAGGCTCAAAATGGCCAGAAACAAATAACTTTCTTCTGAAACTCATCCATCTTTTCTTGATCTGAGAAACGAAGGCTATTCCATGCAATAAATTGCCAAGAAACTGAAGATCTCGTACAACGCTGTGTACTACTCCCTTCACAAAACAGAGCAAACTGTCTCTAACCAGAATAGAAAGAGGAATGGGAGGCCCCGGTGCACAACTTAGCAAGAGGACAAGTACATTAGAGTGTTTAGTTTGAGAAACAGACGCCTCACAAGTCCTCAACTGGCAGCTTCATGAAATAGTACCCGCAAAACACCAGTCTCAACGTCAACAATGAAGAGGCGACTCCGGGATGCTGGCCTTCTAGGCAGCGTAGCAAAGAATAAGCCATATCTCAGACTGGCCAAAAAAAAAAGAACAAAAAAAAGATTAAGATGGGCAAAAGAACACAGACACTGGACAGAGGAAGTTTGGAAAAAAAGTGTTATGGACAGACGAATCTAAGTTTGAGGTGTTCGGATCACAAAGGAAAACATTCGTGAGCCGCAGAAAAAATGAAAAGATGCTGGATGAGTGCTTGACGCCATCTGTCAAGCATGGTGGAGGCAATGTGATGGTCTGGGGGTGCTTTGTTGGTGGTAAAGTGGGATATTTGTACAGGGTAAAAGGGATCTTGAAGAAGGAAGGCTATCAATTCATTTTGCAACGCCATGCCATATACCCTGTGGACGGCGCTTAATTGGAGCCAATTTCCTCCTACAACAGGACAATGACCCAAAGCACAGCTCCAAACTATGCAATGACTATTTAGGGAAGAAGCAGTCAGCTGGTTTTCTGTCTATAATAGAGTGGCAGAGCAGTCACCGGATCTCAACCCTTTTGAGCTGTTGTGGGGGCCCATCAAGCCAATCCAACTTGTGGGAGGTGCTTCAGGAAGCATGGGGTGAAATCTCTTCAGATTACCTCAACAAGTTGACAACTAGAATGCCAAAGGTCTGCAAGGCTATAATAGCTGAAAATTGAGGATTCTTTGACGAAAGCAATTATTGTTTCAATTAAAAATAAATATTTATAACCTTGTCAACAACTTGACTATATTTCCTATTCATTTTGCAACTAATTTCATGTATGTTTTCATGGAAAACAAGGACATTTCTAAGTGACCCAAAACTTTTGAATGGTAGTGGATGTTTTCAGCCCTCTAATGTTAAAGGCCCAATGCAGTCATATATTCTGGGTAATAATTAAGCGTCTTACTGTGATTGTTTTCAATTAAAATGGTCAAAAAGAAACAAAAATAGCTTCTTGGCAAAGAGCAATTTCTCAAGTAAGAATTTAACTACGACTGTCAGGGAGTGGGGAGGGGAAAACAAAAAAAAGTGCTGTGATTGGCAGAAAAGTTTGGAACTCTTTCTTATTGGTCTATTAACTAATTTACCATATTGTGATGACACCAGGCAGGCAAAAACTCCATCCCACCAAAACGGGCCAGGTGTGGAAATGTATATACACAGCACAGAAAAATCATCATTTTTGACTGCACTGGGCCTGTAAAGGTCCAGATTTGGAGTAGTTTGTATTGTGATTATAGATCTGTGGTTAGGGGAAACTCCTACCTCTAGCGGTCTATTGAGTATGGGTAAATCATTACATTGAGTGTATGAGCTAGAGTCCACCTATTCAAGCCTACATTTAATTCTAGGTAACCTCCCATCTTTAAACTCTGACCCCCATTCTGACGTCTATTTAGTACAGTATATTGAAGGCTTCTTACTTGGCCTCCTGCTCCAGTTGCTCCTCCAGCTGCAGTATCTTGGCCTCCAGGGCGGTGATGGCAGCCTTGAACTTGGACTTGACTGCCCCCTCCAGCTCTCCCAGCTTGGCCTTCAGCTCCTTGTTCTGCCTCTCCATTCCTTGACGGGCGTTCTCACTCTTCTGGGCCGCGCTGCGCTCCCCAGCCAGCTCCGTGTTCAGGATGTCCACCTTGGGAGAGAAATGGGGATAAAGGGAGAGAGGGTCACTCTTTGTCCATCTCTATATAAAACCGTTAGTTGTGGGTCCCAGGAAGTAGTCTGGTGTGCTACTTGTTAGTGCAGTTCATTATAGACTACTCTCCAGGCCATAGAATGGTCCAGGAATCATCTCTGTGTATGAGTGAATCTCAAAATGACTTTCCTCTTGTCCGATCTCCTCCTCAAAACGTCAAGAGACAATGCCGGTTTAAAGAGAGTTTTACATGTTCTGTACCTTCATGAGCTGTGTACGTGTTTGACAATGTGAGAGTTGTACTGTACCTGCATGGTGGTCTTGCGGAAGCGGTCGTTGAGCAGCTCCATGTTGCTCTGTTCCTCCTCTAGTTCCTCCTCCAGCTGCGAGATGCGGGCCTCCAGCCTCCTCTTCTCATCGAGCAGGGCCGACCTGACACAAACAAGTGATTGGTTGGTACAGAACGCAGTATAGAAATCAGGGGGGGGAGGCTGCTGGTCCACTTAAAGCTGCAGTATGTAACTTTTTGGGTGACCTGACCAAATTCAGATAGAAATGTGAGTTATAGATCTGTCATTCTCATTGAAAGCAAGTCTAAGAAGCGGTAGATCTGTTCTACACGCGCTATTCATATGCTTGCCGTTCTTAAGTTTAGTTTTTGCGTCTTTTACTTTCAGTTTTGTACACCAGCTTCAAACATCTGAAAATACAAGATTTTGGGTTATTGAAAATATATTTCATAGCGGTTTAGATGGTACAATGATTCTCTACACACGATACGCTGTTTGTTTTGTCACAGAACCTGAAATTAGGTGACCTGTTACAATTGTAGCAACCAGCGATTTCTGCATGTTGTACCATTAAATCTGGAAAATATCATGCTTGAATTTGATCATTAATCAGCTAAATGTAGCGACTCACTTTCCAGAGGCGCTATTTGAGATCTCGTCGGCCAGCTCGTCTCTCTCCTGCTCAGCGTGTCTACGGGCCCTCTCTGAAGCCGCCAGGTCCTCCTGCAGCTGTAGGATCTCAGCTTCCAGGCCCTTTAGTTTCTTCTCGTTCTCTTTAGACTGTGCAAAGATCTCATCACGGGATGCTCTGGCCTCCTCCAGCTCCCTCTGGTAGTCCTTCATCTGGGCCTGCAGGGGGCAGCAGCGAGGCAAAGAGTGAGACCAACGTTCTGGGGCAACTCTACAGGGTTAGTTAGGGGTCAACTCCATTTCAAATGAGATTTTATTCAATACTCCTCTATGGCAGCATTTACACAGGCAGCCCAATTCTGATATTGTTTGCCACTAATTGGTCTTTTAACCAATCAGATTAATCTGTTGCCCATAATTGGGCTGCCTGTATAAAATGCAGCCTACGTGAAAATGTTACAAATTCAGTTTTTCTTCCCGAATTGAAATGGAACCGACCCCCTGTACTGAATATAATAGTGTAAGGCCAGCGGGGAAGCTACAAATGAGACCAACTTGGACAACTAGAGTTTACAGCATCAGGGATGTCATCTAAATACAGACGTTGGTAGTCCTGGACATATTCTAATCTAGGATACATTAAAGCTGACTACACAGTGGACAGACAGGCACAGATACCATACCTGCAGAGGCTACCAGTCCATTTTAATGATAAAAGGATACAGGTGTAAGAAATAATATTGCTGATTATCAGAGATCAGACAACTAGGAGTTCCTAATTAATCAGGCAAAATATATTGACATTGTAGGAATGCAAAATTCTGCTAACTTTCCCAATATTCCCATAATTCCTGGTTGGAAGATTTAATATTTATAAATCTACATAATAGATCAGCACAACTTGAGAATGAACAAGCAAACACAAATCCTGTATGAAGTCTCACCTGTAGTTTTCTGAGCTGTTTGATGGCTTCATCTCTGGCCTTGTTGGATGCTTCTATTTGCCCCTCCAGGTCCTTGAGGTCCATCTCCAGCTTCTTCTTAGCTGCCACGGCCAGGGCTCTCTGCTTCCTCTCATCCTCCAGCTCTGCCTCCATCTCACGAACCTGGGGAAGGGGTCAGGGGTCAGACAACAAGATATTACAGAGAGGGATGAAAACACCAAGTAAGTGATGAAACCTAGTTTGGGTTCTAGCTTGCTCGGATGCAATAACGGTTAGGGTGAAGATGGATGGGAAGTACACAACGAGTCCATAAGTTAAAGTTTTTGACCATATAATAATATGGTGATTATTTTCTTCCGAACTGTTGGCCAGGCTAAATCACCCGAGTTTCTATTAGAGGTCTGAATGTTACTCCCTAAACAGGGTCCTCTCTGCTCGTCTCTGTACCTGTTTGACCAGCGTCCTCTTCTTCTCCTCGTTCTGTTCGTCTCTGGCCTGCAGGTCCCTGTCGAACTGGGCCTTCATGGCCTGCATGTTGACCTCCAGACGCAGCTTGCTGTCCTCCGTGGCCTGCAGCTCGTCCTCCAGCTCCTCCAGCTGGGTCCTCATCTCCTCCACCTGCTGCTCCAGGGTGCGCTTCGACTTCTCCAGCTCATGGACCTACACACAGGGGGACGTGGAGAGACTGTTAGCAGCAACATCTCTTTTCTGGGTCGAAAACTGTCATAAGGAAGCCATCCCATATAATTAGTCAAACAAACTTTCACTCAAAGCAACATTCTATGGTGGGTGGACAGCGTTCTTTCAAAATTAAGTAATTTACAGAAGGCTTCATGTGTGTAAGGTCTCCAACAACGTTTAGGAAACACCACCAGCTCCTGTAACACAGGGATTCTCACTCATTCTGTGGTGTGTGGATTGGTGGCCATATTGGAAGAAACATACCAAAACCTGTACATTTTGGTTCTATCAATCCTCATTGAATGAGCCTAGCCAAGTCAAAGCTTAGGACTGGGTTGTATAAGGTATTTGAGAACCTTCAGCTTCTGTACGGGGGGTTTAAACTACGTACGCTCTTGCCCACGTCGTCCTTCGAGCTCATCAGGTCCTCCATCTCAGTCCTCAGCTGCTTGTTGAGCCTCTCAAACTCCTCCTTGGCTTCCAGGGCCTCATCCAGAGCCCGGGCCATAGACAGAGCCTTGGTCTCCTTCTCCCTGGCCTCAGCCTCGGCCTTGTCACGCTCCTCAGCATAGCGGGCAGAGATGGTCTTCTCTTCAGCCAGGAGCTAATGTAGAGGGAGAAGATAGTGATGAAGAAGGATGGCAAGCAATGTCTTACTGGTAAGTTATGTTAACGAAGGCAATCATTGGAATCAAGAAATCACAAAAACAGCCATTCCTTCATTAATGGCAGGTCTACTTTTATTTTGCGGAGGGGGGAAGGAGATAAGCAAATGTGAGAGGAGGGAGAAAAGGAATAAGTTAGAGGAAAGGATAAAGACAAATGGAGATGATACGATACCTGGTCGAACTTCTTCTGCTTCTTCTCCAGGTTGGAGACGATGGTCCTCTGGTGGTCCAGGTCCACCATGAGGTCGTCCAGCTCCTGCTGCAGGCGGGTCTTGGTCTTCTCCATCTTGTCGAAGGCGGAGGCTTTCTCCTCCAGCCGCTGGCTGGTCAGCTCCATGTCCTTCTGCAGCTTCCTCTTCACCTCCTCCAGAGACTCCAGGGTCCCCAAGTCCTCATCCAGCTTCTTCCTCGACTCAAACAGCTAGGTAGAGAAGACAACGGTTTTCAGGTTGTTGTTTTTTCTGTGGTTCTTACATGAGGAAATAATGTTCACAGCTTTGTGAATGAGCATTTGATATACAGAAAATGACAGTAGTCTTTTTTTGAAAAACCACATTACATCATCTTAGTGTTGGGGAAGCTACTATGAAAATGTATTTTTACCAAGATAGCAATTACTTCACAGTGAAATAAGTTCAACTACACTAAAGCTACCCTTAAGAAAAATATCAGTTTACTTAACTAAAGTGACTTTAAAAAAGTATCTCAATGTGTGAAGGAACATGTTATATTTGTGCTTTTCTAATAACAATTAGACTGGGTTCATGCAAGTGACTGATCGTGCCCGGGAGGAACCCTCACTACCAGTATCTGCAATTTGGCAGTACGCCCAGAACATTATTTTGAGAACGGAAAGGGATATCTCAGTTTCAAGGTCTCAGCTTGGAGAGAAGAAGCCTCATGAGGTACTGGTCTGTCACATGCATGAACTAAACGTTAATGATGAATTCATAATGAATAATGAATAAGCTAAATCATGCAAATATAACTTGTCTGTGTAAGCTGTATATAAGAGATCTAACGGGACTGCCCCGACAGAGCTCACTTCAGACCGGTACTTTAGTTTGACTGTGACCTATCCAGTCAACCTATCCATTTAATAAAGAATGATTCATTTAAAATTGACTTCAGGTGTCCCTGGTGGTAACTTCCATGACAACTACATCCAAACTACTTCATGAAAAATGATATGTAAATCTGATATGTCGTACACTACAAATAGCAAGAATAGATCACTTTGGGGTCATATGTTAACAGAATGTGTTATTTAGTCTATTAAACAAAAAGAGAGAATTAGGCAGGTCTGATGCTGAAAAATAAAAAAATGTATTGCCTAACTACTGACAACACTACCTAGATTTGAATTTAGTTCAACTACCACCAAGCTACTGCAAAATGTAGTTAGATTACTAGTAGAACTACATGTAGTTTACTTCTCCCCAACACTGTATTCAACTTATACCCAATACCTATTTCGCGAGTAAGGAATCTAGCTACCACAACCTGTAGTAAATGGTGGGTGTTCACAGCTGGAAAACCCTGTCCTATTGGCAGTGAAACATTAAGAATAACAGTGGGGTCCATACCTGAGCCTGCAGCGTGGCCAGTTGTTTCTCCAGGTTCCTGCGGGCCTCCTCGTCCTCCTCCTGCTGCTCCTGCAGGGTGGTCTTGTCTTCCTCCAGCTGACGGATACGAGAGCTTAGGTTCAGCTTCTGACGAGTCTCCTCCTGGAGCAGCTCCTACACGCACGCACGCACACACACAAAAGACGCAAAGACCCAACGGTAGTGAAACATCACTTACAATGAGACTCGTTGGATGGAGACAGTGATATGCTGTTTATACAGCCGATTGGCATTAGCTACATGTGTCTCCAATAATGAAGCGTCATCAAAGGACATTTGCTTCCATAGCACATTAGAATACCTCCAACTTCCATTTAAACTATTAGAGCATGTAATGACGTATAAGGAGTCTCTGCTCACCTGTGTGTCCTGTAACGCACTCTCCAGGCCGGCTGAATCCTTGGCCAGCTTGATTCCCTTCTTCTCAGCGTCCTCCAGCAGGGCGGAGACAGTGTCCAGCTCCGTCTACAGACAAAGGTCTATAAATATCTCTTCATAGTCACATGAAAGCATATTCACTCCCATTTTGAGAAACCAATGGACTTCAACACATAGTGACAACGACAGACAGCGTGGTCCGTTGACTTGCCCTCTAACCTGCAGTTTGTGTGTGCGGTCGGCCAGTTCTAATTTAGCCCTCTCTCCCTCGGTGGCTCGGGCCATGAACTCCTGCAGCTGAGCCTCCATCTTCTTCCTCTTGTGTTCTGACTCTGTCTTGGCCTGCTGAAGCCCCTTCACCTCGCTCACCAGCTCCTTGTTGTCACTCTCCAGGGTACACTTGTTCTTCTCCAGGTTGGACTTGAACTGCAGCGGAAAGAGGGGGGAGAGGGGTTGTGGTATACATCGGGGAGATGAGAGAATTTTACAGAGGGTATGTTGGGTAGGCCTGTCCTCTTGGCTTGCTTAGCAAAGAAGTGATAGTGTAGTGTTACTACTGTATGAGATGACGTTATGTTGACAGGTCTATTTTCTCGGGTGGCGAACAATGATTTATATATACATTAGATGACTGATAGGGGGTGCTGTGTTGAAGCCACCGTGCCTCCATCTTGGGAGTTTAAAAAAATAGTTTGGAAGCGAGAGAAATGCATTTATTAAATGTCTACATTCGTTTTTGCCACGTGTATTCTATTAGAAACACCTTAATGCATACGTTTACATTTTATTGTGAGATAAATATATATATTTTTTTAAACGAAAATCAAATATAAAAACACTATACTTTTTAGAGATTACTAATGCTACTGTCCCATGACAACTTACTTAAATACATGTCATTATGTCCTTGAAACATTTCATTTAAATACTGTAGAATTCCATTCATTCCTATGGAGGACTTCTCCTACTGGGGAGTGTCAATATGGCCGACCGGTGGCTTCAAAGCCTCTCAATGGCCAATACATATCATCAGCAATCCAGGGTTTATATACATCGTTGGAGGAGATCCACCCTCTTGACCTGCTAAACATGTGTTACTATTGTATAACGACGTTATGGTTGGCAGGTGTCATGTCTGATGGTGGACCTAGCCTCTAGGCCTGCTAAGCATGTAATGATATGTTACTAGATGATTGACAGGTGCATTGTCTCTGATTATAGACCCACCCTCTTGGCCTGCTCCAAATTCTCAGACAGCTCCTCCAGGGCGGTGGAGTGTCTCTGTCTCATCTCCAGGACCTGAGACTCGTGGTTCTTGGTCTCCTCGTCGATGGCCTTCTTCAGCTCAGCCACCTCCTGCTCTCGCTTGGTCCTGAGAGGAGAGAAAGGAGAGGAGAGAGGGGTTAGGAAGGAAGGTAGACCCTTAAACCTTACACCTCCCTGAGGTGCTGTGTCTCTCCATAGCCCTCATGCGGATACACACGCAGGTACTTTGCCAAAATATGACAGTGCCACTCTTTCAGTGCGACCCTACATCGGCTCTTTATCCTTTTCTAAAAGCACCGAATAAACATATTGGGACTACAGTAAACATATAAGTGTATCAGCGCAGCAGAGAGCAGTACATCTGACAAGCAGTGTCCCAGTACCTGAGCTCCTGCTGGGCAGCGGTGGTATCCAGAGTGTCCTCCAGCTCAGTCTTCAGAGCCTCCAGCTCCTCACTGAGGTCCCTCTTGACTTTCTCTGCCTTGTTCCTGGACACCTTCTCTGACTCCAGGTCCTCCTGCAGCTCTGACAGCTGGGCCTGCAGCTCCCGCACAGCTTTCAGAGCGTTGTTCTTCTGGGCCGCCTCTTCATCACCCCTGGTACACACACACACACAACAAACCAATCAATTCCAAAATCAATTCCAAACAACAACATAGAAATCGTTAGATTAGCTAGCTAATGCCAGGATACATTCCATTTAAATGAAGAGGTGAGAAATCATGAGGTGGGGCGTTCATCTGAGCAGTGCTTCTATAGTACCAGAGATGTCCAAATGTTAGGATCATTTTGGGTAAAACCATGGTACGTAAAACTGCTACATGAAATCACTGCACATTCTCTAAATCTCCCAAAATGCTGATCATTTCAAAATCATACAGGCCCTAGCAAGTGAGACTGCAGCGTGGTGACAAAATCCCTGTGAACACAGGGTGGCAGTGTGATCGACCTTCCAGCGAGTGAGCTCATGAGGACCTGTGTGTGTTAGTCAGCCTGCCGTGTGTGTGTGTGTCCGAGCAGTGAGTTTCTTGACCGTGTCTGTCTGTGCCTTTCTCTGTCAGTAGAAATGCCATTGCGAGCGGGGCCATAATGAGATTGAATATGTGTTGTTGCTGGCAGTCAGGCTAGATTAACCTGTTGCTTCTACTCGGGACGCTTGCGTCCCAACTAGAGCTCTGGAAATGCAAATGCGCTACGCTAAATGCTAATAGTATTAGTTAAAACTCAAAAGTTCATTAAAATACACATGCAGGGTATCGAATTAAAGCTACACTCGTTGTGAATCCAGGCAACAAGTCAGATTTTTTAAATGCTTTTCGGCGAAAGCATGAGAAGCTATTATCTGATAGCATGCAACACCCCAAAAGACCCACAGGGGACGTAAACAAAATAATTAGCATTTCGGCGTTACACAAACCGCACAATAAAATAGAAAACATTCATTACCTTTCACCATCTTCTTTGTTGGCACTCCTAGATGTCCCATAAACACTATTTGGGTCTTTATTTCGATTAAATCGGTCCATATAAAGCCTAGATATCGTTATATGTAGACTGTGTGATAAACGAAAAAACATCGTTTCAAAACGTAACGTCATTTTTAAAATTCAAAAAGTCGACGATAAACTTTCACAAAACACTTCGAAATACGTTTGTAATGCAACTTTAGGTATTAGTAAACGTTAATAAGCGATAAAATTCATCAGGAGGCGATGTAAAGATCATTAGCTGTCCGTCTGGAAAAATGTCCGGCTAGAAACTCAAAGAAAATATCCGGTCCTAGACCGGAGGAGATACGGTGTCCTGCATGTGTTTGACCAAGAAAAAACTCGAAGGGAAATGACAAGACTCTAGACACCGTGTGGAAGCTGTAGGTACTGCAACCTCAGTCAATTAATTGTGGTTCACCTTTATCAATGGGTTCAAGTGGCGCATGGATATATTTTCCCATTTTCAGTGATCAGTTTTTCCTGTGCTTTTCGATGTAAATGCCGTTCTGGTAAAGCCACAGCAGTGATTTAACCAGTTTTTTAAACGTCTGAGTGTTTTCTATCCACACAGACTAAGCAAATGCATATACTATATTCCTGGCATGAGTAGCAGGGCGCTGAAATGTTGCGCGATATTTAACAGAATGTTCAAAAAAGTAGAGGGTCGACTTAAGAGGTTAAACTACTATTATTATTATTATTATTATTATTATGGATTCTGACACATACTCACTCTAATATACAGTGGGGCAAAAAAGTATTTAGTCAGCCACCAATTGTGCAAGTTCTCCCACTTAAAAAGATGAGAGAGGCCTGTAATTTTCATCATAGGTACACTTCAACTATGACAGATAAAATGAGAAAAAAAATCCAGAAAATCACATTGTAGGATTTTTAATGAATTTATTTGCAAATGATGGTGGAAAATAAGTATTTGGTCACCTACAAACAAGCAAGATTTCTGGCTCTCACAGACCTGTAACTTCTTTAAGAGGCTCCTCTGTCCTCCACTCGTTACCTGTATTAATGGCACCTGTTTGAACTTGTTATCAGTATAAAATACACCTGACCACAACCTCAAACAGTCACACTCCAAACTCCACTATGGCCAAGACCAAAGAGCTGTCAAAGGACACCAGAAACAAAATTGTAGACCTGCACATTTACATTTACATTTAAGTCATTTAGCAGACGCTCTTATCCAGAGCGACTTACAAATTGGTGCTTTCACCTTATGACATCCAGTGGAACAGCCACTTTACAATAGTGCATCTAGGTCTTTTAAGGGGGGGGGGGGAGAAGGATTACTTTATCCTATCCTAGGTATTCCTTAAAGAGGTGGGGTTTCAGGTGTCTCCGGAAGGTGGTGATTGACTCCGCTGTCCTGGCGTCGTGAGGGAGTTTGTTCCACCATTGGGGGGCCAGAGCAGCGAACAGTTTTGACTGGGCTGAGCGGGAACTGTACTTCCTCAGTGGTAGGGAGGCGAGCAGGCCAGAGGTGGATGAACGCAGTGCCCTTGTTTGGGTGTAGGGCCTGATCAGAGCCTGGAGGTACTGAGGTGCCGTTCCCCTCACAGCTCCGTAGGCAAGCACCATGGTCTTGTAGCGGATGCGAGCTTCAACTGGAAGCCAGTGGAGAGAGCGGAGGAGCGGGGTGACGTGAGAGAACTTGGGAAGGTTGAACACCAGACGGGCTGCGGCGTTCTGGATGAGTTGTAGGGGTTTAATGGCACAGGCAGGGAGCCCAGCCAACAGCGAGTTGCAGTAATCCAGACGGGAGATGACAAGTGCCTGGATTAGGACCTGCGCCGCTTCCTGTGTGAGGCAGGGTCGTACTCTGCGGATGTTGTAGAGCATGAACCTACAGGAACGGGCCACCGCCTTGATGTTATTTGAGAACGACAGGGTGTTGTCCAGGATCACGCCAAGGTTCTTAGCGCTCTGGGACGAGGACACAATGGAGTTGTCAACCGTGATGGCGAGATCATGGAACGGGCAGTCCTTCCCCGGGAGGAAGAGCAGCTCCGTCTTGCCGAGGTTCAGCTTGAGGTGATGATCCGTCATCCACACTGATATGTCTGCCAGACATGCAGAGATGCGATTCGCCACCTGGTCGTCAGAAGGGGGAAAGGAGAAGATTAATTGTGTGTCGTCTGCATAGCAATGATAGGAGAGACCATGTGAGGTTATGACAGAGCCAAGTGACTTGGTGTATAGCGAGAATAGGAGAGGGCCTAGAACAGAGCCCTGGGGGACACCAGTGGTGAGAGCACGTGGTGAGGAGACGGATTCTCGCCACGCCACCTGGTACGCCTGGTACGCCACCTGGTAGGAGCGACCCAGGCTGGGAAGACTGAATCTGCAATAGGTAAGCAGCTTGGTTTGAAGAAATCAACTGTGGGAGCAATTATTAGGAAATGGAAGACATACAAGACCACTGATAATCTCCCTCGATCTGGGGCTCCACGCAAGATCTCACCCCGTGGGGTCAAAATGATCACAAGAACTTGATCACAAGAACTAGGCTCCCCCCACACCGGGGGACCTAGTGAATGACCTGCAGAGAGCTGGGACCAAAGTAACAAAGCCTACCATCAGTAACACACTACGCCGCCAGGGACTCAAATCCTGCAGTGCCAGACGTGTCCCCCTGCTTAAGCCAGTACATGTCCAGGCCCGTCTGAAGTTTGCTAGAGAGTATTTGGATGATCCAGAAGAAGATTGGGAGAATGTCATATGGTCAGATGAAACCAAAATACTACTCAACTCGTAGTGTTTGGAGGACAAAGAATGCTGAGTTGCATCCAAAGAACACAATACCTACTGTGAAGCATGGGGGTGGAAACATCATGCTTTGGGGCTGTTTTTCTGCAAAGGGACCAGGACGACTGATCCGTGTAAAGGAAAGAATGAATGGAGCCATGTACCGTGAGATTTTGAGTGAAAACCTCCTTCCATCAGCAAGGGCACTGAAGATGAAACGTGGCTGGGTCTTTCAGCATGACAATGATCCCAAACACACCGCCCGGGCAACGAAGGAGTGGCTTCGTAAGAAGCATTTCAAGGTCCTAGAGTGGCCTAACCAGTCTCCAGATCTCAACCCCATAGAAAATCTTTGGAGGGAGTTGAAAGTCCGTGTTGCCCAGCAACAACCCCAAAACATCACTGCTCTAGAGGAGATCTGCATGGAGGAATGGGCCAAAATACCAGCAACAGTGTGTGAAAACCTTGTGAAAACTTACAGAAAACGTTTGACCTCTGTCATTGCCAACAAAGGGTATATAACAAAGTATTGAGATAAACTTTTGTTATTGACCAAATACTTATTTTCCACCATAATTTGCAAATAAATTCATAAAAAAATCCTACAATGTGATTTTCTGGATTTTTTTTCTCCTTTTGTCTGTCATAGTTGAAGTGTACCTATGATGACAATTACAGGCCTCTCTCATCTTTTTAAGGGGAGAACTTGCACAATTGGTGGCTGACTAAATACTTTTTTGCCCCACTTTATCTACCCCTGGATTGTTAATTGGACTCGTTCTGTCATTTCTTGATTTGAATTTCCATTATTTGTGTTTGTGTATTGTGTTTGAGAGACATTCTACTACACTGTTGGAGCCAGTAACATTAGCATTTCACTGCACCTGCTATAACACCTGCTAATCTGTGTACGCAACCAATAAACTTTCATTTGACTCCTGAGCCCTGCCTGCATTCCTTAGACATTCCTGCGTTAAGAGCTTCTGAAGAGGCCTGTGCCTTTGCCAGGACCAAATAATGACTCCATGTCCAATTAGGTATTACACTGATGAAGCCATGAATAATAATATAGGTACTAATGAGACATTATAGTTAAATAGCAACTGTCCAGACTGGTAATTCAAAAGCCCTACAATTATAAACAGTCATAAAATTCCAACTGGAATACTGTAGCCTAAGTAACGGTTTAATCAACTAGCCTATGACCAAGTGATGATTTCAGAAGGTCATTTAGGGGAGACTGTTTTCCATTGGCCTACAGTCTACACCTGAATTCACCACTGTCTACACCTGAATTGGCCACTGTCTACACCTGAATTCGCCACTATCTAAACCTGAATTTGCCACTGTCTACATCTGAATTCGCTACAGTCACCACCTGAATGATTGGACTTCAACTTCATGCCAATGACCTCTGTTGCAGCCAGAGGAGGAGCTCATTAGTATGTGGTCTCAGTTTCCCTAATCAAAAGGGACTTAATTGAACGTGACACCAAATGTGTTGCTCATTAATATTTTCCACTAAATATAGATCTGAATTGGCTTCGGATTACAAAGAATGTTAAATGAACAATCGAGGTAATACTTGGATGCACTCTTTCTCCTTCTTCCAAGAGACAGGTCTTTTTCAAGCCAAACCTGGTAATGTTTTCCTTGAGTCCGGCAGTCCTGTTCAGAAGCTATTAAAAATAAGCGTCTGTGAAGTACAAACAGATTCCGTGACCAAATTCCCTCTGAGGTGTGAGACGATCCGTCATGGCTGCCATGCCCAAGCTGAGATTCCTTTTCCTTTCCGTTGGGAAATGCAGTGAGAGACTTGGATGGGGCATATCATCAATCTCTATCAATCTGCCTCGGAGTGTGCGTGTGTGCTATGTCTCTAGTGAGGCTGATAGCCAGCATAGCAGCACGCACTGCACTAAGGAAGGCATTAGTTAAGTTTAGAGTGAACCGATGCCACTGAACAACTAAGCAGCTGGACTGTGTGGCTGCTTTTACATATTCAGTTCAAAGCCAACATGAGGGTATTTGCCCACATGAAGAAATACTGTAGTATACTGTGGTTAAATAATATTGTATTCACTGTAGTGTTTTTGCGGACTTTACTGTAGTGTACTGTAGTATTTACAATCTACTGCACTGTTGAAACTAGTAACGTAAGCATTTCGCTGCACCTGCTACAACACCTGCTAATCTGTGTATATACTATATTCATTACTGTAGTGTTTTTGTGGTCTGTAGCATACTGTAGTATTTACTATAGTATACTACAACATTCTATAGTAAGTACTATACATGATTGAGGTATACTACAGTGTGTAGTATAGTATTCTACAGTATAAAACACAATTCTATACTAAGTACCACACACGATTGAGGGATTCTACAATGTGTAGTATAGTATTCTACTGTATACTACAGAATTCTATAGTAAGTACTGTAGTATTCTATAGTAAACTGTGGTATTATATAATGCGTGTGTGCCCGCCGGGTCTCAACTGCTTGGGCCCTGTAGAGTGGACTGTTGCTATGGGGACAGGCGATGAAAGTGGGAGTATATGTGTGGGTGCAGATCTAGCCGGTATGGTTTACTGGACCACAGTAGTGGTCGGGCAGGTTGCCAGGTTGCGCGGTACCGGCCTGCATGGTGGGCAAAGCTTATTGATCCAGGTAGCTTTCACATAGTGCATCCTCCATTTCATTCGATTTTACCGTTTCAAAACATTTTCTCTTGTATGGTGCAAACTGAACACAACCTATGAACGTTATTGAGAATCCATTTTGGGGCTGGAGGCGAGTATCTCACCTGGACAGAGCGGC
Source organism: Oncorhynchus nerka (assembly GCF_034236695.1). Lineage (NCBI taxonomy): Eukaryota > Metazoa > Chordata > Actinopteri > Salmoniformes > Salmonidae > Oncorhynchus > Oncorhynchus nerka. The sequence continues at coordinate 32,769,614 of NC_088410.1, forward strand.
CTGTAGCTCCTCCTCCTTTTTGGCCAGCTGGATCTTGAGCTCCTCTATCTGGGCCTGCAGCTCAGCTATCTGGTCCTGGAGGTCCGTGGTCTCAGCGTCTAGCTTGCGCTTGTCCTTCTCCAGCTCCTGACGAGTCTTCTCCTCCTTCTTCAGGCGCTCTGATGACACACACGCACGCACGCACACACACACACACACACACACACAAGGTGGAAGGGCAGCGGGGTCAACCAAACGATGAAAATAGATGTAGGCCCAGCACTCAAAAGTATCCACTCCAACATTCCACTTAAGCAGAAGTAACCAGATTCTTCAGCTTGGTAAGCCATTAAGTCATTGTGGTGTCCGAACTAAAATGGAATTCCTATGCATACGCAGAATCACATTACCAGAGAAGTCTTCATCTTATCTAGTCTGTAGTCTCATTTTAATGTTATTATATGCAGTTGAACATCTGCCATGTTGAGGGAGTTACAGTAAGTTCTACAACTTTCCTCGATTCCTTGCATCATCAAAACGCTTTGGAGAAGAATGCCTGATGGGAAGGACCTTGGACCTTCTCCTCCAATGAAGCTAGAGAAAGAGAGCGAGGAAGAAAGAGAGCAAGGAATTTGAGGAGACCAATTGAGGAAGAGCCACGTGAAGCCTTTACCTTCCAGGTCGACCATCATCACCTCCTGCTTGTTCTTGACCTTGCCCAGGTTCTTGGCCTTGTCCTCCTCCTCCGTCAGCTGGGAGGTAATCTCGGCGACACGGTCGTCTAGCAGCTTCTTCTCCTGTTGGGTGGAGAGAGGAGAGGAGAGATGTTAAACCTCTCTACAGTTTTCTACAACAGGGGTCTGCAATGTGTGGCTCCAGAGCCTCATGTGGTTCTTTAGCTTCTCCTTCATGGCATCTTGTAATAAATCATTTGTATCAGATTAAGATCATCTTAAAAATCTCTACTATTCCCTGTACCCTTCAGGGTTCTATACAGGTCTAATACCTCATTTATGCCTTCTGCTTCAATCAAATGCCCGCTACCGTCCGCACAGTGTTCCGCGTTCAGTGATGGGAGGGGACATTCAATATTACGTCTTCTGGTTTCGTTCGAGAGGACCTAGCGGACGGTTTGGAAGCAGAAGGTGTAAATCAGGCTTAAGTGTGCATTCTTCTCTGACCTTGAGGAACTTGGAGTTCTGGTCCTCCAGCAGTAGAATGTCCTCCTCCATCTTCTTGATCTTGGCCTCGGCCGTCACCTTCTCCAGCTGCAGCTTCTGCCTGGCTGCCTCCTCCTCATCTAACTGCTCCTCTAGATCCTATGGATAGACAATGGACATACATATGTTCAACCAACAGAGACACTCAGTATCTTAAGCACAAGGATATGTACTGCAATGCTGAAGTTATCAATTGTTTTAGTTTGAATGAATTCCATCTAAACCAACATTAACTCATGAACTGATGGTGTGTGTGTGTGTGTGTGTGTGTGTGTGTGTGAGCGCAGGTGTCCATGCTGCATCCATATGTTCATATATGGGTCTCTCTCTCTGACCTGGATGTGGGTCTGCATCTTCTTCTTCTCGTTCTGTATGCTCTGGTTCCTCTCCTCCTCCTCCTCCACTCTGGACTCCAGGTCGTGGAGGATTTCCTCCAGCTCCTGCTTCTTAGCGGCCAGGCGGGCCCTCATCTCCTCCGCCTCGGCAAACAGCTCAGTCTCCGCCTGCAACTGCTCTGCAAGGATGTTCTTCTCCTCTAGGAGCTGTGGGGGACACAGAGGATAGAGAGCAAAGTTTACCTACGCTTCTTTTCTAGATGTTATTCGATTACAATGTTGAAAGGTCAAACCTTCCCAAGCCTATAAAAAAGGTGCTATCTAGAACCGAAAAGGGATCTTTGGTTGTCCCCATAGGAGAACCCTTTGAAGAACCCCTTTTGGTTCCAGGTAGAGCCCTTTTGAAGTCCATGTAGAACCCTATCCACAGAGGGTTCTACAAGGAACCCAGAATAGTTCTACTTGGAACCAAAAATGGTTATCTATGGGGACAACAGCAGAACCCCTTTGGAGTATACTACTCAACCTTCAAACCTAGTGGCTGGACATCTACTACACAGCATGAACTATGGAAGCCAACAACATTCACAACGGCTGGAGCAAGTTGTGTTATGTTGTTTTCTCTCCAGCAGTGCATATTTCAGAAGAATAGCTAGACTGAGGTATGGAACCATGGCATTGGGTTCAGGTAGAGCTCCAGGTAGTAACTCACCTGTTGGTGTTTCCTCTCCATATCCACCAGCTCTGCCTCCACCTTGCTCTGTCTCTCCTTCACCTTGACCAGCTCCTCGTCTTTGGCCTGCATCTCCTCCTCCTGCCGGGTCACCTGGAGCAGAGGTTTCACCTGGAAGGGAAACAGGAGGAGGGTCCCATCAAGGTCAGGGGAGGGAGGAATGGAAGAAGGGAATAGGATAAGGTGTAGAGAAATGGTCATATGCATCCTGTTAACAGAGGGTGTAGATGTGGTCTCACGGCACGCTCCATCAGTAAAACCCCCACTCACCTTGGTGAAGAGTCTCCACCACTGCCAGTGGCGCAGCTTGAGGTAGGCAGCACAGTTCCTCTGGAGGACCTTCAGAGCACTCAGCTGCTGCTGCTTCTTAGCAAACGCCCTGAGGAGATGCATAATTAAGAGACTGATATCCCATACAGCTTTACTTTCACTACTTAACTTGGCCACAGCTGTATCCCAAACCATAACGCACACAGTGTCATTTTGACTTTATACCGTTTTAGCAACATCATAACTTATCTGTACTTATGCGGTCGTTTTTGTGAGTTGCATTGAAATCAAAGGGCATGAACATGCCTCAGTAATGAGGTGGACATTTAAACCTACTTGACTGAGTGATAGGGGACAGACAGCGGGGCTGCTGAGTCATGGTACTTACTATGTAAAGTGATTTGAAGTCTGGAAGGTCTGGCTATATAAATATGAATTAAGTTCTGAATCCATCATTAACCCTAATGACTCACTTGCGTGCCAGGTAGCCGCGGCAGACAGACTGGAAGTAGATGATGATGTCAGTGATCTTCAGGTCTCTCTCCTCCTCCAGGTGGGCCAGGACTCCGGTCCTGAAGAAGATCTTACTCTGGCCGATACGGAACAGGTTGGGGTCCAGTTCCAACGCTCGGATCTGTTACAATACACAGGAGAATACGAGTAAATGAGAAAAGTCAGCATGCAAATCAGATATTTTTTGTTTGTTAATTGTGTCATTTTAAACAGGGTGGTGCAATGACACAACTCATATTTTCATAAGTTTCAAAACTTTTGCTCAATGTGTTCGTTAATAGATAACACTGGACGCCCTTTACCATCCTTTCGCAGGCCTGTTTCCCGTCCATGAAGCCCTTGGGGATGGCATTAGGGGTCAGGATCTCGTACCTGGGATAAATAGAGAAGTATTAGGAGTTAACACACGGGCATATACCCAGAGATCACTGTAAGTGAGGGCAGTCTAGTCGGCTCACAGTGAAGACAAAGAACACAAGCACAATAGTTATGTGTCCTGTTTCCGTGGTTACCTCTGTCTGAACTCCTGGAAGACGATGCGGTTGGGGAAGCCTTGTCTGCAGATACGGATCCCCTCCAGAACTCCATTACACCTCAGCTGGTCCAGAACCAGGTGGGGCTCCAGCTTACCAGCCTGACAGTGATGAAGTGAAGTGTTATAAATAAATAATGCACAAATCTGGTACAGGTGTACAAGCAAAGACTATTACCTATTAACCTACATAAGGTCTAGCAACATATACTCAGAGAAAACCCTGAAATTAAGAGATCAATTCAAGTCTCACCCCTGTTGGCTATAGTATAGAACAGATGGCCTGGTATAGTTAGACTGACATGTAAAGTATGACAGGATATACTACTCACCTTCTTCTCGTGGTTGGGGATAATACAGCGGACAAAGTTGGGGTTGGTGTTCCTCAAGGTGGCCATGAGCTTGGTGAGGGACTCCTTGTAGAGCTGGCCCACCGTGCGGAACATGCCCTTCTTGGTCTTGTAGGTGGCTCCGAACGTCGTCTCCGCCATGCCCGCTACCTGGTCCAAGCCCACGATGCGGTCCACTGGCGAGAGAGGGAAGGAAAAGGGTTAGAATGGGGGGGGGACTTGGAGAGAGGTGTTGGGAGCTAAATCACAGACAGACAGGCAGACAGGCAGACAGGCAGACAGACAGACAGACAGACAGACAGACAGACAGACACAGGATGCCGGGAGTAGCAGCAGCCAGCAGCAATGTGTGTCAGCTGCGGGTGTGGATAGATGAGGACCACTAGGTATGACTGGCAGCCTCTGTGGACTGGTGGGGACGGGGCAAGGACAGGGCTAGAGGATCACCTAAAACTGTAGCCCCGGACAAGCACAACTGATTCAACACGTCAAGTAATCATCAAGCCCTCGATGAGTTGAATCAGGCATTTTTATCCGGGGCTACGACAACGACGTGTGCTGTTGGGGGTACTGGAGGACTGGAGATGGGAACCACTGCTATACAGTATACATGCTTGGTTCCAGGGTCTGTATTCGTAAACGTTCTTCAGGCTCGGTACAGCTGATGAGGGGAGGGATGGTTGCTAGTCTTCTTGAGCACTATGTTCTCACACTACTCCTTTCAGCAGTCATTCAGAGTGACACCCTTTTAGGATAACCACAAATGAAAGGCCTATTCTTTGGTATGAAACCAAAGGCATTGACATTGACATTTCACAGCCTGGGACCTTTCGTACACGTTGGCTTTTTGCATCATATTAGCATAATCTGACAGTAAGTCACACAGGGCCACATCATATCCGTAACTTCAGCTTCACAACATGTCTTGTTTTATTTTGGTGTGTCATTATTGCTGGGCTGGTGTGTTGACAAGCGTCATATTTACAACACGTTGCATAAAACAGTTTTGATACGAGGCATGCTGATGAATTAACCATTGTTTATCCAAGAGTCCATACAGGTAATTCATCAAAATCAAACCTCCAACTGTGTTATTTGGCTCCTATGTTTTCAGGCAAACAAAACTCCAGGAATGTCCTACAAAGTTCCAGACGTTTTGCATTCAGTCTGTAGATATTGTACCACTGTCACACCTGCTGTGTATCAACGTCTGTAGTACTGTAGAATCGGGCCAAGAGAAATGCCAAATACTACATGTGGTTCCAATTCTCTGCTACTTTGAAAAAATAAAAGGGGGAAATGAATGCCATTAATCTTTCCTCAGTCAAGCCTCAATTCTTTAATTCCCTTTACGCTTAAATATATGCCTTGGAAAGGGAATACAACCCTTAATAAAAATACAGATTCCAGAAAGGAGAATAGGCTTTGGTTCGAAATACTGAATAACCAGTGCTCTTAACCTTTCCACCATACTGTAAGGAAGCGGTCGAAATGTACACTATTGTTCCCCGGAGGAAAATGGGGGAGGGTCATGCTTTTTCAATTTCAGTCAGGGGGAGGGTTCAGTAGTTTTTTATTTGGTCCAGGGGAGGGTCATGTCATTCGGAATAGATTCAATGTCATACACTCATAGAAAAAAGTTCATATCTAGAACCTAAGTCTTTGGCTGTCCCCATGGGAGAACCCTTTGAAGAAACCTTTTTGGTTCCAGGCAGAACCCTTTTGAGTTCAATGTAGAACCCTTTATACAGAGGGTTCTACAAGGAACCCAAAATAGTTCTACCTGGAACCAAAAAGGGTTCTACCTGGAACCAAAAAGGTTTATTCTACGGGGACAGCCGGAGAACCCTTTTTTCTAAAAGTGTATTGTTCAGTGTTTGAGAATTAGTTGCTTATTATATCTGGATGTGTGCCCGATGCTGCCCCGCCTCCCTGATTCTCTGCTTGGTGCACAATATCAGGTGCCACTACTGTGGTCTCAATAAAATGATCCATATACTATACTATATGCTATAAGCCTAGGCTATATGAAGAGTATGCTTGGAAAAGCACAGAGCAACATTATATTTCTCATAAAATGTACTTCCTTCTCATGTTTTTGCGCTGCTGGGATGGTGTACAACCAGGCTACACTCTCAACCAATCAATCAAATTGATTTATAAAGCCCTTTTTACATCAGCAGATGTCACAAAGTGCCTATACAGAAACCCAGCCTAAAACTCTAAACAGCAAGCAATGCCGATGTAGAAGCACGGTGGCTAGGAAAATCCCCTAGAAAGGCTCTGAGGAGTAGGCCAGTCCTCTTCTGGCTGTGCCGGGTGGAGATTATAAGAGTACATTGCCATTAAGGCCAGATTGTTCTTCAAGATGTTCAAATGTTCATAGATGACCAGCAGGGTCAGATAATAATCATAGTGGTTACAGAAGGTGCAACAGGTCAGCACCTCAGGTGTAAATGTCAGCTTCCTTTTCATAGCCGAGCATTCAGAGGTCGAGACAGTAGGTGCGGTAGAGAGAGTGAGAGAGAGCGAGGGAGGGTTGTAATTACACACTGCAATTGACAGGCTGGCCTGCCCTGCTCTTGTTGATGTAGGCCTAAAATCTTTTGTTCAGCCTAACCATTTTCGTCCAAAAAATGCTATGTTTGTGTGCGTGGACTAGCCCTACTGATGTCCTGTTCAGTTTGAGAGGAAGAGCGTGAAGACGAGAAGGAGGACCGGAGGTAAGCTTGCTACTGCTATAATTGATTTTAATAAAAAACAATGTTTCGTTGCCCATAATGAAGCTATTTATCAGAGTTACTGACCTCACAATAAGCCATATTCAAGTAATTTACATAGCTTACATTACGATGAAGCGGCAGCCGCGGAGATGGACAGCGCATGGGTGCTGGAAGGCTAGTTCAAGTCCTAATTCATTTAAACGATCTTCATTTTAATTTGACTTCAGGCTACTAACAACAAGAGGGTTTTGTGTTGGAGACAATTTCTTCCTATTCAAGAAATAAGAGGTAGGCCTGACAGATGAAATTATAGTCTACCTTCCATAGACTTTGTCAGCTAAGTCCTTCAGACACCATTACACTCCTTAAATATCTCAGTGTCAGTGGAGGGCTTGGTGTGTGAACTTAAAATCAGGACGCGAATTGAGGTGGTATGCAAGGGTAGTGTGGATTTTGTGAAAGAAAATGGCATAGGCCTGCCCCTTGTTAGCTTAATATATATATATATATATATATATATATATATATATATATATATATATATATATATATATATATATAATGTATATATATATTTTTAAACTGATTATATAAAGTGATCAATAACGCAATGTTTGTGCTAGAAACAAGTTGTAAAATGCAGGGGAAAGATGTGACGCCGATGCATATGGGATATCTTTGGTTTGTCTCTATGCTACAACCTTCTATAGCCGAGGATACAAAAAAAACTGGGAAGTAATGTGTGATTCTGTCACTATTGTTGGATTCTAGCTTGAAATATACTTCTTCATGTTACCAGAACTTCTTGATTACTGTACATGTACAAGGAATGTATATGTTGGGGTCAATGGAGGGTGGATAGGAACTAGGTTTATGGAAAGTTACTGACTGAGGGAGTGCAGAAAGTTGACATTCTGTCAAACATGTTATTGTTCAATCTCATGGCTCCTAAGGAGGGAGGCAAAGGGCAACGGTCTGGTTTCAGTCACTGATAAGGTAGGTTAGTCGTGGGTTAGGGAGGAGCAAGGAATTCAAGCCCGAGGTCAGGTCAGATGAAGTGAGAAGGAACAGTCCTATCCCACACACACATACTTCCACGCCCACGAAGGTTCCAGCATCAGGCAAGGCCATGACGACACCAGTGAGAGGAACCAATTAAGTTACTGACTAGCAACATAGGTGTATTGGCTGTCTAGATGTGCAAGGAGTTGACTCCTCCTAGTAGGAGGGTATAAATATATGTGCTTGTGTAAACATGTCTTTGTCTTTGCAGCTGTATGACCCAGTGGGTGAATAAACTTGGCTTGAGCTTTTTCTAGTTGTCCGTGAGTTTTTACTCTGCTAGTTCAGAACCTAACAGTTGGCGTTGTCGGCAGGATTCACCACGATTTACAGTCAAACTAAAGAGTCCGAATCAGTGAAACAGGAGCCGGCACCAAAAACAAGGCAGGCACAGTTCCTACACCTGTTACCACTCATTCTGACATCTTGGGGAGATGAGAGTCATAGGCTGAACGAATTATAGGACACGGACCTAGAAAGCCTAAGTTTATTCAGTAGTCCCATCGTGTTACGACCAGTCGTAAAATATTGGGGGAGGGTAGGTTCCGTATGTATAGGTCCCAAGTGGGGGTGTTCCTCTGCAAGATCCATAGAAATATAGGGTTACGGGTAGGTTCCGTAAGAATAGGTTCCGAGTGGAGCTAGTTCTCTGCAAGTTCCGTGGGTGACACTGCAGTGTAAGGTAAGTTCTGTTTAGGATAGGTCTCTAGTGGGGGTGTTCCCCTGCGAGATCCGTAAGTGGGACGAAAGCCCCAGCCGCAATGGCCGTGAAGCCGTAGAGTGTGTGTGTGTATGGATAAAGTGTCATGCTTGAGTACTAGAATGGCAGGTTGTAGAGAAGTAGTCCATGGGGAAGGACAAAGGAGAAACGTGGATGGAGATAGAAGGTTGCCTATAAGTTCTGGAGGAGAGCCTCATTCACGGTTAGAAAAGCAAAAAGATATTCAAATATATATTTGTGTGTATAAGCAGTAGCAATAAGGAGAATGTTTGGTTTATGCCCTATTGGGGCAGGGAACCGTGACAGATTGTGTGGAAATAGGAAGACATCTGTGAATAATTCCGGTTGTGTGTGTTGTCAACAACAAGGATATATGAAGCGTGACACCAGTCTGTATAAGACATTAGGTCTCCCGTATTCTCAAGTAGTAAATTGGCAGACACTTCAGTATTGGTTCTAATACAAAATAGGTCCTGTGACCAAATGATTAGGTACCTATACCATAACTACTCTCCGGGAAGTGGACTAAATTGGTCTGAAAAGCCCATATTATTGTTTTGTTGTATTTTCTTCATGGTGTAATCATTAAATAATTTGAATTGAACAAAACAATAATACAGGCTTTTCAGATCAATTCAGTCTAAGTAGGCAGTATCTTATGCTAGCAGGAGAAGAGCATTACTGAAAGGTATTGCCATCCATTAGCCTAATGACTACTATACTAGTACCGAGACTTAGGCATCGACCAACAATGACATGCAGCCTAGAAGCGACGGGAGCCTCTGTATGGAGGTAGGCTTCACCATGCTGCGCTGCTAAGCCATGGATCTACATCAGCATGTCATAACATAAAACGTCATCCATCTCTATGGACAACACCATGCTGCGCTGCTAAGCCATGGATCTACATTAGCGTGTCATAACATAAAACGTCATCCATCTCTATGGACAACACCATGCTGCGCTGCTAAGCCATGGATCTACATCAGCATGTCATAACATAAAACGTCATCCATCTCTATGGACAACACCATGCTGCGCTGCTAAGCCATGGATCTACATTAGCGTGTCATAACATAAAACGTCATCCATCTCTATGGACAACACCATGCTGCGCTGCTAAGCCATGGATCTACATCAGCATGTCATAACATAAAACGTCATCCATCTCTATGGACAACACCATGCTGTGCTGCTAAGCCATGGATCTACATCAGCGTGTCATAACATAAAACGTTATCTATCTCTATGGACAACACCATGCTGCGCTGCTAAACCATGGATCTACATCAGCATGTCATAACATAAAACGTCATCCATCTCTATGGACAACACCATGCTGCGCTGCTAAGCCATGGATCTACATCAGCGTGTCATAACATAAAACGTCATCCATCTCTATGGACAACACCATGCTGCGCTGCTAAGCCATGGATCTACATCAGCGTGTCATAACATAAAACGTCATCCATCTCTATGGACAACACCATGCTGCGCTGCTAAGCCATGGATCTACATCAGCGTGTCATAACATAAAACGTCATCCATCTCTATGGACAACACCATGCTGCGCTGCTAAGCCATGGATCTACATCAGCGTGTCATAACATAAAACATCATCCATCTCTATGGACAACACCATGCTGCGCTGCTAAGCCATGGATCTACATCAGCGTGTCATAACATAAAACATCATCCATCTCTATGGACAACACCATGCTGCGCTGGTTAGCCATGGATCTACATCAGCGTGTCATAACATAAAACATCATCCATCTCTATGGACAACACCATGCTGCGCTGCTAAGCCATGGATCTACATCAGCATGTCATAACATAAAACGTCATCCATTCACCTGGAGGGTCATCAAGACAAGTGACATTGTTCTGTATCTCTACGATACAGAGAGACAGGGGGATAAAAACACCTGAAAGAAGAGAAAATGAAAACAGAAAAAGGTGAAAACACAAACAGAGGTTAGAAGGCTGAAGTCAGACTGACTACTATTAGTATCATGTTAGCTAAATAAGCAGCAAACATTGTCCCTAAATCCCTAAAACAAATAGGCCTGAATTATGATGAATTAACCAATCTAAGTAATAATAACTGTTAATCATCAAGCCAGTGCTAACACATTCCTTCTCTGTTAACCATGTGGACAGGACAGGGACCGGGGACGTAACTTACCGTCTCTCCAGAGCTCGGCCACAAACTTGTCAGTGGACTGGTTGAGCAGCGAGGCCACGTTGTCATTCAGGGGGTCCATGTTCTTCATCAGCCACTCATCTGCCTTGTAGTCCACCTGGGGAGTGGGGAGAAGGTCAGAACCATCCAGGCCGTGAGAGATATTAGCAATAATTGCCCTTCCGGGATGAATAAAGTTTATTGAATTGAACTGTCGGAGAGTGGTGATGTACAAACAAAATGACTGTTGAGGTTCCAAATTCATTTCACTAGAGATGACATAAGACTCCAAATCATTCCAGGAAAGTGTGTTTAAAGACGATGTCTGCATAATATTGAACAGATGTGGTTACGGTGTACCGCAGGACTGCCTGTACTGAAAGGGGCCCGGGTCTCTAATTGCGCAACACTGACTGGACGCTAGAGCTACTAGCCAAACCTTCTCCCACATATCTGATACATAAAACCAGGACTATACTCCTGCGGAATTTGAATACCACAGAGGAGAAGTTGTGCGTCAAGAGCGATACAGCAGCCAGAGGTTGATGGGAACAGGATAGGGGCTAGTGATGGAACAGACAATGCCTCAGGACACATTATAACAGTGGCTTTCCAAAAGGACCTGGTGTGTCTCCAAGACCACTACAGGGGAAAACCTCTGAGAAATCAGAAGATCTGGAAGGTCTAGAAGTAAGTTCTGCAGCTTGAAAGGACCTGGAGTTCCTCCAAGAATACTACAAGCCAAAGGCTCTGGGGTCTACAAGTAGTGCAGATGACGTAATCCAAAGTCATTTGTAAGTGGATACATAAAAATAGCCCCAAAAACTGCCTCAGAGGAAAATAATCTGTCTATAATCCATCCCAGTGTATTGTACATGTTTAATCTTTGACTCTCGATAGTTCTCTGGATTTTTACACCAATCTTTGGGTTACAAAAAAATGTAAACTATCCCTTAAACTATCCTCCACCACCTATGTGTAATCTCACCGGTCCGTACCTTGCCAGCGTAGTGGATGATGCAGAAGTCAGCCTTGTCCTTCAGCTGTCTGGGCTTCTGGAACTTGGAGTGGGTGCCCTGCTCCTGGACCAGCTTGTCGATGAACGTCTTGTCTGTGGCCTTGGGGAACCAGCACTCCTCATCCAACAGAGCCAGCACACCAGGAGGGTTCGCCTGCAGGATGACAGCACACAGGGCCATGTTCAATAGGACACCGGGGAAAAACAGAAAACTAATTGTTTTAGTTAACTTTGTTCCTTACTGATTCACTCTGTTTCAAAACGTTAGCTGCTCATTGAACATGACCCAAGTATCGACAACAGCACAACAACACAGGACACACACACACACACACTCACTAAACGGATACTGACCGGCCTCTCGATGAGGTCGATGCAGGGCTGCAGGTCCAGGCCGAAGTCGATGAAGCTCCACTCGATGCCCTCCCTCTGGTACTCCTCCTGCTCCAGGACGAACATGGTGTGGTTGAACAGCTGCTGCAGCTTCTCGTTGGTGTAGTTGATGCACAGCTGCTCAAACGAGTTCAGCTACAGGAGAAAGGCATACACATTGATTTGATCTTTTCAGAACTCAGAAACTCAAGGAACTTTGTCTCAAAAGTGAAGAAAGCAGTAAGATGGATAATTTCTTAATTCATCCCTAGGGGGAAATTGATTCGTAAGGAGTTTCAGATATGTAAAATCAACAAGACTACATTATTTAATTTATGAAACACCAATGAATACCACTTCTCCATAGCCAAGATGGTGAGATTCCTTCAGCTCAAACTGGCACCGGTAACCTACTGCTTTTTACAGTCTTCGTTCTGAACTATGAGGGTTTTGTCTTTTTAACCAATAAGCCAAAACAATAACTGCAGCTGATTGCTCTCACTAAATTGATCCCAGGGATCGTGATTTATTTTCCTGTTCTTTTGGCTCAACATTACAACGCTGCAGCCAAGGCTCTTAGTGGGGGAATAAACAGCTGCCACAAACCAGAAGGGAAACAGACAGGTTGGGATTTCAGCACAAGATGTAGTGATCTTGGGAAATCGAGTGTTCTATCGATGACAAGGTTCATGTCAACAATGTCTGAACCGTCTGAACTCGCCTCTTGGTGAACGAGCCTCGCATGATAACTATCGTCTATCAAGTCATAGACCAACTAATGACCTTGGTGTGAATGATATAAAAATAAATGAGGATGACACCCAAGAGGCATTTTTAGAAGTGCTGAGATTCCCATATTTGACCCTGAGGAGGGAATGGGTTCAAAGTGCAATTGGTCCACAGGATAAATGATCAGCTGTTTCCCAAAAATGTCAATCAGATCATTTTCCCACAAAAAAACATCCTTAGACCATTCAGATGACCAGTTCCATAGACAGGATGAACTACACCAAGTCCCCTCTCTCTTCTCTAACGGTTTTCTCTGGATCTGGAAGAGATGGAGGGACCTTGTGGAGGCCTTATTTGCCATGTATTTAAGTACCTGTAGAGGCCTACGCAATTAAGTACCTGGAAGATCTCAAAGCCAGCGATGTCCAGGATGCCGATGAAGGAGGCCCCCTGGCGTTTGGTACGGTCCAGTGCCTTGTTGATGCGGTGGACCAGCCAGCGGAACAGACGCTCGTATGTGGCCTTGGCCAGAGCCTCCACTGCAAAGTCAGCCTAGAGAGAGAAAACGAGACAGAGGGGTGGGGGAGAGGGGGAGAAAGAGAGAGAGAAATATGCATTCCTTATTAGATTGTCTTTCTCTGGTATGACTTGGCAAGTGAGTCTGCCATTCTCAGCCTTGGGGTCGCACGGCTAGACCTCTCTATTGTTCTAAATCTAACACAGAGGTGGACGGGAAACACACCCCACAGTACTAACCTTATCCTGTTCCAGAGTCAGTAGTACAGTGAGTCCATAGAGGGGTGATGAGTGAAGCAAGGAGAGCTTCTGTGGTGTAGCGTTTGTGTCTTACCTGTTCTTTGGTCTGGGCCTTCTGGACGTAGTCTCGTCCCACCTTGATCCTTGGAGACAGGATGGCCCGGGTGAACTCCATCACGTTCAGCCCCAACAGGTGGCACAACTTCTGGGCCGCTGGTAGAGGAGAGGAGGAGGAGGAGGAGGAGGGAGATAGAGGAGGGGTGAAAAAAGGGAAAACAGTAGTAACATTAAACGTTTGTTCTCAAGATGTGATTACAGGCAACACAAATAACTTTACAATACTCAAATATCCCTTACATATACTCAAAGCAGTAGCAGGGAAAGAAGAAGCAACATTTGAGGTTAAATGTTATTGGGATATAATTATATATATATATTTTTAATTTTAATTTTTTATATAGACCCGACATAACCCTATTAATCCTCCAATTCCCATAAACGCCAGTGAGTTGGAAAACAGTAAAAACCATATAGGACTTTCCACCACCGCTTGAGACCACCAGAAAAGGCATACATACCACTGGCAGCAGGCCACAGCGCCACATGGTCGGTAGCTAAGAATTACATTCTCCCCCTTCTGACAGAAGTTGCTCACATTTGACCGTTAATGGTAAAGAATAATAAGCAAGAACTGACTGCCTCCCCCTGCCAGTCCAGTAACTCTAAGGTATGCCTGGAGCAGACCTGGATACAAATACTATTTGAAATATTTCAAGTAGTTTGGGCATTGGCTCTAGTCTGTCTGGAGTGTCAGGTGAATGGGGTTTGCACTTTTGGGAATTTTGTATTCGTTCCATTGCAAAATGCAAGCTCAACCAACCACAGCTTAAGTATTTGAAATAACTTAGAATAGTATTTGAACCCAGGTCTGGACTAGAGATCAGGGTAGGGGGTAGTTAAACACACAGCTATTTAGAACACCCGTGGGTTAACAACACAGACTTGATTTAAGACATGTCAAAACGGCTTTAATGATATTTGTCTTTTGGATCTGGGGGAGATGTTTGAATTTTAAATATTTGTCACAGCGGGAGCTTCTGGAGAGGTAAGAACGATACCATCTGCATCATTTCCAGGGGTAGAGTTGCCAGTGCAGAGCCTGCTAAAAACATCTGCTTCTGTCCTAGATCTGTTTTCCACATTTGGTAATAACTGGCTGGGCCACGGCATTGACACGCACTTGCTACCCTCTCCTCTTTAAATACCAGGAATGCAGCAGTAACACGCGCGGCAGAGGCAACTTTTTTGTTTGTTCTTTCTTCGAAGTAAAGTAGGGGAGTAAATCTGAATAATGATGTTGTTTGAAGGTGGGTGACAGGGCCAGGGAGAGATGGGAAGGTTAAATCGTTAGAGCTCTGACATGTGACCCAGCCTGGTTAGCACAGGTCTGGGAGGAAGATGAGGAAGAGGACGATAAGGTCTGAGCGTGAGAATGTGAGGAGCTTCCTTGACATCAATACATGTGACAACTGCCAACTACCTACCTGTGTTCTCAGGCATAGAGGCCTGGTCAGAGTTCCTCTCCTTCTTGAAGACGATGTTCCCAAACTGAAGCACGGAGGAGACCACCTTCAGCATGGCTGCAAGCACAGAGGACGTTATCATAAACTTACCATGAACGGCACACACTGCTCTGTGTTTGCTGGAATACATGGAACTGTTATGAGCATGGAAAGTTATAATAATTACTAATAAAAGTTATAATAATTACTGCAAAGCTGTAAAGTGTTGATGTAAAAAAGGGCTTTAAAAAGTTGACAGTCAGACAGATGAGAGTGAGGAGGGTGGTACCTAGGATCTCGTCGTGGGAGAAGCTCATGATGTGCATGGCCTCCATGGTCTCCTGGAAGTTGTCTTTGTCCTGCTGACCAGGGACGGTAACGTTGCCGTTGGACAGGAAGCGGTAGCTGTTGAAGCCCTCCAGGAGCAGGTCCGCTACACAGAGGAAAGGGAAATGACGTGGAGATAGCTGCTCCGAGGTCACAAAGGAAGGCAAACATGCATTTTTGACAGTCAGCCCACTGACAGGTGATGTTATTGTGATACTAGCTAGTGAGCGACACTGAGTCTGAGTGGGCGTCAAGACACCTCAGGCCAACGGCTAGAGAAACAATGTTCTGCATGTCAGAGGGTGACTATTCTTTACAGAGGCCATATGGGTCCGGGTTGTTGAAGTTATGCTGATGGTACATATCAGGCTACTTACACCTGAGATGTTCTCCCGCCCCACACAGCAGCTGGTAGAAGATGTGGAAGGTGCGCTCGTCTTTGGCTTGGCGAACAGCTCTCGATTTCTCCAGTAGATCTGTCCCATCGCAGTCAAGGAAGGGCAGCCTTTATACAGTAAAGAAAGATATTAACCCCCTAGAGTAGATTTATGCGGCCCCCGCTGGAATCTAATTAGCATAATACAACAATACCCATCAAAATATGTCCGTTTATGTAAATTATTAATATCATAGCTTGCATGGAACATTTAAACTAGCTGTTTGGAAGGATACAAGTTTCAATGTTGGCCCCGACGATGTATCCGGTGACATCAAAGTTGATCCGGATGAACTTTCCCTGCAGGGAGAGAGAAACGGAGGGTGAGAAAAGCAGACAAACCATATCACCGCATCCACGTCTCCCTCAACCAGGTCTCACACTGTGCTGCAAGGCCTTCCCTTTTCTCCCTCTGAGTCACATCACAATAAGGCTACATTTGATTAGTCTGGTCCCAGAACTGTATGTGCTTTAGTCAACTACTGTAGTCAGATGAGTTGGCTAAAGCACATACACAGATCTGAGACCAGTCCAGGCCATTGTATTTTATCCTCATTTGGCCACATTCCTTTTGGTCTCTACTGTCCTGGGGTCTGGATTAGACTACATTCCTGTTGGCCTCTACTGTCCTGGGGTCTGGATTAGACTACATTCCTGTTGGCCTCTACTGTCCTGGGGTCTGGAGTAGACTACATTCCTGTTGGTTTCTACTGTCCTGGGGACTGGATTAGACTACATTCCTGTTGGTCTCTACTGTCCTGGGGTCTGGATTAGACTACATTCCTGTTGGCCTCTACAGTCCTGGGGTCTGGATTAGACTACATTCCTGTTGGCCTCTACTGTCCTGGGGTCTGGATTAGACTACATTCCTGTTGGCCTCTACTGTCCTGGGGTCTGGATTAGACTACATTCCTGTTGGCCTCTACTGTCCTGGGGTCTGGAGTAGACTACATTCCTGTTGGTCTCTACTGTCCTGGGGTCTGGATTAGACTACATTCCTGTTGGTCTCTACTGTCCTGGGGTCTGGAGTACACTACATTCCTGTTGGCCTCTACTGTCCTGGGGTCTGGATTAGACTACATTCATGTTGGTTTCTATTGTCCTGGGGTCTGGATTAGACTATATTCCTGTTGGCCTCTACTGTCCTGCCCTGGGGTCTGGATTAGACTACATTCCTGTTGGTTTCTACTGTCCTGGGGACTGGATTAGACTACATTCCTGTTGGTCTCTACTGTCCTGGGGTCTGGATTAGACTACATTCCTGTTGGCCTCTACAGTCCTGGGGTCTGGATTAGACTACATTCCTGTTGGCCTCTACTGTCCTGGGGTCTGGATTAGACTACATTCCTGTTGGCCTCTACTGTCCTGGGGTCTGGATTAGACTACATTCCTGTTGGCCTCTACTGTCCTGGGGTCTGGAGTAGACTACATTCCTGTTGGTCTCTACTGTCCTGGGGTCTGGATTAGACTACATTCCTGTTGGCCTCTACTGTCCTGGGGTCTGGAGTAGACTACATTCCTGTTGGTCTCTACTGTCCTGGGGTCTGGATTAGACTACATTCCTGTTGGTCTCTACTCTCCTGGGGTCTGGAGTACACTACATTCCTGTTGCCCTCTATTGTCCTGGGGTCTGGATTAGACTACATTCCCGTTGGCCTCTACTGTCCTGGGGTCTGGAGTAGACTACATTCCTGTTGGCCTCTACTGTCCTGGGGTCTGGATTAGACTACATTCATGTTGGTTTCTATTGTCATGGGGTCTGGATTAGACTATATTCCTGTTGGCCTCTACTGTCCTGGGGTCTGGATTAGACTACATTCCTGTTGGCCTCTACTGTCCTGGGGTCTGGAGTAGACTACATTCCTGTTGGTCTCTACTGTCCTGGGGTCTGGATTAGACTACATTCCTGTTGGTCTCTACTGTCCTGGGGTCTGGATTAGACTGCATTCCTGTTGGCCTCTACTGTCCTGGGGTCTGGATTAGACTACATTCCTGTTGGCCTCTACTGTCCTGGGGTCTGGATTAGACTACATTCCTGTTGGCCTCTACTGTCCTGGGGTCTGGATTAGACTACATTCCTGTTGGCCTCTACTGTCCTGGGGTCTGGATTAGACTACATTCCTGTTGGCCTCTACTGTCCTGGGGTCTGGATTAGACTATATTCCTGTTGGCCTCTACTGTCCTGGGGTCTGGATTAGACTACATTCCTGTTGGCCTCTACTGTCCTGGGGTCTGGATTAGACTACATTCCTGTTGGCCTCTACTGTCCTGGGGTCTGGATTAGACTACATTCTTGTTGGCCTCTACTGTCCTGGGGTCTGGATTAGACTACATTCCTGTTGGCCTCTACTGTCCTGGGGTCTGGATTAGACTACATTCTTGTTGGCCTCTACTGTCCTGGGGTCTGGATTAGACTACATTCCTGTTGGCCTCTACTGTCCTGGGGTCTGGATTAGACTACCCCTGTGCATGAGGCTGTGATCTGACTGTGAACAAACAGAACAAACCTCTCTAATCTAAACTGGATCCAGAATCAAAGCAGTCATTAATGAACAGCAGAAATGTTTCTTGTCCTGCTGCAATGTTCCTGTGTAATAATAGAAAGATAATTAAATACATTCCTCTCCATTGATTTCTCTTCCTTATAATCAAAAGATTCCAGGAAGTTTTGGAAAACTCGTCTCAAGTGCCAGTTATTTGAGCAAGAGATAGTGAGTGAGATGGCATGAGTGACTTTTAGTAAGCCACAGAGGAACATACGGTCTTGAGAATGGCATTATTTTGGGGAAATATGTATACATGCTTTACTTACGAATCGTGATGAGTTGTCATTCTTCACTGTCTTGGCGTTGCCGAAGGACTCGAGGATGGGGTTGGCCTGTAAGAGTTGACGTTCCAATTCACCCTGAAAAAGAGGAGTGATATTACAGCCAAGCACTGGGTCCAAGCACATATGCCCCCTTCCCCCAACTAAACCTTTTACAAATAACAAGCACATATACCCCCTTCCCCCAACTAAACCTTTTACAAATAACAATCACATATGCCCCCTTCCCCCAACTAAACCTTTTACAAATAACAAGCACATATGCCCCCTTCCCCCAACTAAACATTTTACAAATAACAAGCACATATGCCCCCTTCCCCCAACTAAACCTTTTACAAGTAACAAACACATATGCCCCCTTCCCCCAACTAAACCTTTTACAAATAACAAGCACATATGCCCCTTTCCCCCAACTAAACCTTTTACAAATAACAAGCACATATGCCCCCTTCCCCCAACTAAACCTTTTACAAATAACAAGCACATATGCCCCCTTCCCCCAACTAAACCTTTTACAAATAACAAGCACATATGCCCCTTCCCCCAACTAAACCTTTTACAAATAACAAGCACATATGCCCCCTTCCCCCAACTAAACCTTTTACAAATAACAAGCACATATGCCCCTTCCCCCAACTAAACCTTTTACAAATAACAAGCACATATGCCCCCTTCCCCCAACTAAACCTTTTACAAATAACAAGCACATATGCCCCTTCCCCCAACTAAACCTTTTACAAATAACAAGCACATATGCCCCCTTCCCCCAACTAAACCTTTTACAAATAACAAGCACATATGCCCCCTTCCCCCAACTAAACCTTTTACAAATAACAAGCACATATGCCCCCTTCCCCCAACTAAACCTTTTACAAGTAACAAACACATATGCCCCCTTCCCCCAACTAAACCTTTTACAAATAACAAGCACATATGCCCCTTTCCCCCAACTAAACCTTTTACAAATAACAAGCACATATGCCCCCTTCCCCCAACTAAACCTTTTACAAATAACAAGCACATATGCCCCCTTCCCCCAACTAAACCTTTTACAAATAACAAGCACATATGCCCCCTTCCCCCAACTAAACCTTTTACAAATAACAAGCACATATGCCCCCTTCCCCCAACTAAACCTTTTACAAATAACAAACACATATGCCCCTTCCCCCAACTAAACCTTTTACAAATAACAAACACATATGCCCCCTTCCCCAACTAAACCTTTTACAAATAACAAGCACATATGCCCCTTCCCCCAACTAAACCTTTTACAAATAACAAGCACATATGCCCCCTTCCCCAACTAAACCTTTTACAAATAACAATCACATATGCCCCCTTCCCCCAACTAAACCTTTTACAAATAACAAGCACATATGCCCCCTTCCCCCAACTAAACCTTTTACAAATAACAAGCACATATGCCCCCTTCCCCCAACTAAACCTTTTACAAATAACAAGCACATATGCCCCCTTCCCCCAACTAAACCTTTTACAAATAACAAGCACATATGCCCCCTTCCCCCAACTAAACCTTTTACAAATAACAAGCACATATGCCCCCTTCCCCCAACTAAACCTTTTACAAATAACAAGCACATATGCCCCCTTCCCCCAACTAAACCTTTTACAAATAACAAGCACATATGCCCCCTTCCCCCAACTAAACCTTTTACAAATAACAATCACATATGCCCCCTTCCCCCAACTAAACCTTTTACAAATAACAAGCACAAAAGAAATGTTGGCCCAGGATAATGTTTTCCCCCCAATACACACAATGACCCATTTTATGTTCGTCAATGTCAATTTAACAATCACATAGTGTCACACAGACTATTGATCATGAAACATACAGTGCCTTGCGAAAGTATTCGGCCCCCTTGAACTTTGCGACCTTTTGCCACATTTCAGGCTTCAAACATAAAGATATAAAACTGTATTTTTTGTGAAGAATCAACAACAAGTGGGACACAATCATGAAGTGGAACGACATTTATTGGATATTTCAAACTTTTTTAACAAATCAAAAACTGAAAAATTGGGCGTGCAAAATTATTCAGCCCCTTTACTTTCAGTGCAGCAAACTCTCTCCAGAAGTTCAGTGAGGATCTCTGAATGATCCAATGTTGACCTAAATGACTAATGATGATAAATACAATCCACCTGTGTGTAATTAAGTCTCCGTATAAATGCACCTGCACTGTGATAGTCTCAGAGGTCCGTTAAAAGCGCAGAGAGCATCATGAAGAACAAGGAACACAACAGGCAGGTCCGAGATACTGTTGTGAAGAAGTTTAAAGCCGGATTTGGATACAAAAAGAACATCCCAAGGAGCTTTAAACATCCCAAGGAGCACTGTGCAAGCGATAATATTGAAATGGAAGGAGTATCAGACCACTGCAAATCTACCAAGACCTGGCCGTCCCTCTAAACTTTCAGCTCATACAAGGAGAAGACTGATCAGAGATGCAGCCAAGAGGCCCATGATCACTCTGGATGAACTGCAGAGATCTACAGCTGAGGTGGGAGACTCTGTCCATAGGACAACAATCAGTCGTATATTGCACAAATCTGGCCTTTATGGAAGAGTGGCAAGAAGAAAGCCATTTCTTAAAGATATCCATAAAAAGTGTTGTTTAAAGTGTGCCACAAGCCACCTGGGAGACACACCAAACATGTGGAAGAAGGTGCTCTGGTCAGATGAAACCAAAATTGAACTTTTTGGCAACAATGCAAAACGTTATATTTGGCATAAAAGCAACACAGCTCATCACCCTGAACACACCATCCCCACTGTCAAACATGGTGGTGGCAGCATCATGGTTTGGGCCTGCTTTCCTTCAGCAGGGACAGGGAAGATGGAGCCAAATACAGGACCATTCTGGAAGAAAACCTGAAGGAGTCTGCAAAAGACCTGAGACTGGGACGGAGATTTGTATTCCAACAAGACAATTATCCAAAACATGGTTCAAAATGGTTCAAAAATAAACATATCCAGGTGTTAGAATGGCCAAGTCAAAGTCCAGACCTGAATCCAATCGAGAATCTGTGGAAAAAACTGAAAACTGCTGTTCACAAATGCTCTCCATTCAACCTCACTGAGCTTGAGCTGTTTTGCAAGGAGGAATGGGAAAAAATGTCAGTCTCTCGATGTGCAAAACTGATAGAGACATACCCCAAGCGACTTACAGCTGTAATCGCAGCAAAAGGTGGCGCTACAAAGTATTTACTTAAGGGGGCTGAATAATTTTGCACGCCCAATTTTTCAGTTTTTGATTTGTTAAAAAAGTTTGAAATATCCAATAAATGTCGTTCCACTTCATGATTGTGTCCCACTTGTTGATTCTTCACAAAAAAATACAGTTTTATATCTTTGTTTGAAGCCTGAAATGTGGCAAAAGGTCGCAAAGTTCAAGGGGGCCGAATACTTTCGCAAGGCACTGTATGTAGGCGGACGGACACTGTTTCCCCAGTAATGTTGATGACCTTAAAAACTAGTAGAAAAGAGAGAATTGACAGGTATTGGACAGGAAACGACAGGTATTGTAACCTGGTAAAAGACAGATCAATGGAACATGTTCAGGAAACCACTTTACAGTCTCTCTGCTCAATATCCTACAACAGTACGTCCAACTAAAACTAAAGAGATGGAGGAGATAGGGAGAAAGAGATGAGAATAAATTGGGCCTGTTCTGTGCGTTAACGGCACGCGTTTCCTGTAGTCTGGTCACTCAGTGTAGAACCTCTGGGTTTGGAATGGAATGGATTAGAACCTTGTTGCTCAGTGGTGGAACACAACAGAGCAGAACTGCAATGACTCTCTCCACACCGCATATGGTTCAGTTGAAGCTCAACACATCCACAAGCGAATGTTCAAACCCATCTGGACTCTGGGCTTGCATCTCCTCTTTCTATTGTGAGACCAACATCAAAGGCATCAAATCAAATCAAATGTTATTGGTCGCATACACATATTTGGCAGATGTAACTGCGGGTGTGGCGAAAGGCTTGTCAAATAACAACAAAGAAAGAAAAGAAATGCTCCAACGTTGCTTAGGAGCTAGAAGCAGAGCTGCCAATGTCTGTCGGCGCCATCTTGATGATGGAAGCCATTGTCTAACCATCGAGCCTGCAAAACAACCTAATCCAATCAATCCCTGTTTACACTGTCGAGGTACACAGTACAATCATGAAAAGTACCAGTATATTTGTGCAACAGACAAACCAATAAATCTATCCACAGATGTCTCATGTATTGAACAGTACACAGCTGTGTTTCAGCGTGGTGGTGTATTACGTGCGGGGAGCTCGCTGCTGTGAGCCAGGCGGATGGGTGGTTGCTGGATGAGTTGGGGCGAATGAGGTGACTCAGAGAGGAAGGCCATATCTCTCCAGTTAGTGATTGAGATAGAGATCCTGAGGAAACGGACTCAATCGTTTAGCACACTGACAGATACTGGGGAAACAGACCAGTTTAACACACTGACACAAGCCAGAGACACACTCAATCCTATAAGGAAGAATCCGTCATCATTAGTTATCCCGTTAAGGGAGGGAGGGAGGGAATGGTGCACTGTTCACTTCTCACACCTATCGTAGATCCTATCTGGCTGACTGCCAGGGCGGAATAGAATGTTCAATAGGTATGAAATGGAACGAAACGCTCCAAAATGTAAAGGTGGTATCCAAACGTGTCCAATATGAAACACTGGTTTTCATATTCTGTTGCTACAGTATACCCTAATGAACATGACCCTGTGCAGATGTTTAGACAGGTGGCCCATTACGATCCCATCCAGAACCTTATTCTAGGCTTGGTCATGACTGGGGAATCCAAGATGGCCCACCAAAAAAATAACATGGCCCGTACTTTGAGCTTTTCCTTTCTGCGGCTAGGTGGGAATGGGATTTTCCCATTAGGTCAAGCTCAACCAGACACATTTTGATCGCACAAGACGGTGGCGTTTTTCCAGGGATGTCTGTGGGATGAGTTAGGGGTTAGGAAATCAGCCTTGCGTTCAGACATGAGACGCGTAATGTGATCTTTGGCTGCCAGAGCTGGGCCAGAGAGCCCGACTGCTGTTTTCATTGAGTTTTCGTGCTGCTGAAAATAAGGCAGGAATGAATTGAATAAGCCCGTTCCATCCTCGTCCTGCCAGTGGCAGATTGCACAGACGGTTAATTATAGCATGATCCCAGATCTGTTAGTGTGGTCTTACCATTTCCTATAGTCATTGTCACACACTGTCTCTATAACGCAGTGCTTTATGGCACAACTTGACAACACCACACACTTTAGAACAAACTAGAACAGAGGACATAACGGAGACTGTTTAATGTCCACAAGCCGATCTCTACCAAACGCAGGCTACAGACTAGGACCAGACTGGGGAGAGGGTAGGAACAAAGGGGTGAATACAAAACACCAGCAGGGGTCCACTTTAGGAGCATTACAAGCTGACCCACATTCCAGCGTTCCGGAGTGTGTTACTCTTGTTCTGACAGATTCCAGAAACCATCATTGTCATGTAAGGAGGCTAATCACTAGCCGTGCCAACAACTGACAGGCCTGGAAGACCTCCGGGACATGTATTGTACCACATAATCCGGTTTATGTGAGCAAGAAGACCATAAAATGACTGTTGATAGAATGCATTACACTTATTCTGATGAACAATGTCTGGAAACCGTCATAGCCACGTTAAGAGGCTATTCACTACAGTGTCAACTACTGTAGGGGGCCTGGAAGAACTCAGGGACACATAGTTGTTGTTAGTGTGACTGCGGACAATGCTAGCGTTTACCACTTAACATTGACACGACTATGAAATGAATGTAATCTTTTGTGAAATAACTCCTCTCTATTCTCAATCTTTCCTCTGTAGCTTTGTAGCCTGTTCAACCTCACTTGTTATCAGTGTTAGGGCCTCCGGGCAGTGCTTTGGCCCAGTTTGTGGAGACTGGGGGGCCAGAGGAACAGTCAAAACCGTCCTATTAAATCTTCAAGGAAGAGGCCAGGTGGGGATGTGGGCTCACATCTGCTCCACAGACTAGAGTCCCTGCTGGACAGACGTTACAAATCTCTCCAAGTCCACAAGCAGAGTCCTTGCTGGACAGACGTTACAAATCTCTCCAAGTCCACAGGCAGAGTCCCTGCTGGACAGACGTCACAAATCTCTCCAAGTCCACAAGCAGAGTCCCTGCTGGACAGACATTACAAATCTCTCCAAGTCCAAAAGCAGTCACTGCTGGACAGACATTACAAATCTCTCCAAGTCCACAAGCAGTCACTGCTGGACAGACATTACAAATCTCTCCAAGTCCAAAAGCAGTCACTGCTGGACAGACATGCTGGACAGTTTTGGGAACAGGAACAAACCCCCACCCCTCCAGGGGGAGTCAGAATAACTTTCTATGTAAACTCCTCCCTCATGGCAAAGCAGGGAGCAGATGAAAGACTTGCAAAGACAGGAAGAAGCAGTTCTAAGGGGATTCATTAGTGACTTAAGTAGCACTGCCACTGAGACACAAACGGCAAAATTCACAGTCAACACCCCGTGGTGAATTCAATAAAGTACAAAGATTAAAATCCCCATTATCGTCTCTGCTGGGCGCTCTGTGGCTGGGTCTGAGTAGACCAAGCAGAGGAGAGGCTGCTGTAGGTCTTGGACCATGTCATGGCCCTCTATCCCTGGGGGAGTCCGTTGAGCTGAGCTCTGGGCTGTGGTCCCCTTGGCTCTCCCTCCCTAGCTGCTCTCCTCCAGAGTCCTACTCCAGCTCCAGTTAGCTGGAAGCCAATTGACTATTTAGTCAAGCCTGCTATGGCTATTTGGCAGCACCAGCAGCTCGCGAGTGAAAAGCTCTCCAGCAGGCTCACCGGGAGCCAAATTGGACGCGGGAGAGAAGTTTGTGACGAGGTCCTGACAGGAGTCTTGCTCAATGTCTGCCAGTATAACAGTGGAACATATTACAAATGCACTGTTTATGACTTGTGGTGTATGATTGTTTCAAATGGGATATGGCAGTTAGGAAGTGGGAAACGTGTTTATTAGTTTGTATTAAACTAGGAAGTCATGTTTATTTTCCCGAATCTGAGATATTTGAAAGAAGCAGTGCCACCTATAGGTAAGAACAGGGACACCACACAGTGCAAGGAGTGGATTAAAACTAAACTAGTTTAGTCCCAAAGGTGATAGAAAAAAAAAGCTGCTATTGGGTCCCCATTGACAACCATAAAAGGGACAGACATACAGAATAGTACACAGAGACAATAGCAGCACCTTTACAGGATATTCTGCCCATTGTGTTTTGAGCTTGTCTAGTGAGTGGAGTGCGGTGGGTGAGAGAGAGGTGAAGGACGGACTACATGCTACTCACATAGAACAGGGCTCCACTCTGTAGTCAAGGGGCAGATTGTCAAATGTTACCATGGAAATAAACAGGAAGTGTTAATGGTCATGGATACTAAACACACATACAGGATATGCATACCGTACATACACACCAAGTAAGACAATTACAGGTAGTACTCAAAGACAATTCTGACTAGGCTAAATAATGCATAAAGGCAAACGGTTTAAGTGAAATCTACAGTAGTACACTAAAACAGGAAGCAGGGGAATGGATATGTTATTCTGAAAGGCTCTATTCCAAGAAGCTCTCACTGACGGGTGCAAATCCATATGTTTCTCATATTAGCCTTGTATTAGGGCAGTGTGCCATAGTGAGCATCACATCTTTAGTCAGAACACCTGCCCTCAGGTGATCATCTGCCCTCATGTGCCGTTTCCATGATCTTCACAGTATCAACAAGACCTACAGCAGCTGGTGGTATTAATATATAATATTAAGCTACTGAACTAACTACTGTAATGACAACCACAGCCAGACAGTCTGTTTTTCAGTAATGTCCATTAACTGACCTCGTGTGTGTTTCTGGTCTTGTTCTTCTGATCCTCGTGGGGAACTGAAATGTCCAAATGTCCCTCACAAGGATAGTAAAACGAGGAAAATTCTCCCTTGTGGAGACATTTCCCACGTCCTCATGAGGACAAAGGCTACTTTAAGCTTAGGGGTTAGGTTTAGGGTTACAATTAGAGTTAGGGTTAGGCATTACGGTTGGGTTTAGGGGTTAAGGAAAATAGGATTTTAAATGGAAATACATTTTAGGTCCCCACGAGGATAGAAGAACGTGTGTGTGTGTGTGTCAGTTCCATCTTCAGACCCAGGAATATATGCCTTCATCTCTATTTCAACATCTTACTACTCAACTTCTACTCGGCATTGTTCAAAAAATAGCTCACATAGTACGGCATGTCTGCCAAACGTTGACTGGTGGCGACCAAACACAACAAAGCCATGTATATGACTGTTTCATCTAATGTGGAATAACAACATTTGCAAGCACATTTTACAGTACAGTACAGTGCATTGGCCCACAGGTATACATGGAAAGCTGCATTCACATAAATATTCATGCCAGATTTAAAGTTTACTTACGACATGATTATTTTCCGCCTGATAGAAAGAGAATCTGGGTCAATACCCAAACTTTGTTTGTCTAATTCTTGCGCAGATGTCAACATTACACATACTCTGCATTCTTCACAGTGTGCAAGAAAATAACCAATGGCACCATTTCACAAGACGTAAATATATTAAATTGCCACTAGCTTTACATAACAGTAGGTCCGTTTGGGAGAAGAAAGTTGGTGATGAAACATGCACATGAACGAGGTGTTGAGAAGAAAGTGTAAAGACTTGCCTGTAGTTTTACTGGTTTAGGCGACTCTGGCTGTTTGTTGCAAATAAACAAACGCAAATATGTTAGAGGGTTGTGCACGCCAGCGCAATCTATAGAGCCCACTATAGGTACTACTGAAGGATGCATTCACTTTGGCAACACACATCATGGGACTGGAGCTCGTCTATATGGATTCTTAACACATTTACAGGCATGTTATGCAAAACAACATCTGTATATATTGGCACATTTTATCAATTGGTACATTTTTATAAACTGGGTGGTTCGAGCCCTGAATGCTGATTGGCTGAAAGCCATGGTATATCACACTGAATACCACGGGTATGACAAAACATGTATTTTTACTGTTCTAATTAAGTTGGTAACCAGTTTATAATAGCTCCGCGTTGTGTCGTGCCTAAGAACAGCCCTTAGCTGTGATATAATGGCCATATACCCCACCCACTCGTGCCTTATTGCTTAATGAGCCTATTTTTGACTGCCGTGGTAATGTTCCAGCATCACATAACTACAGAAGGACCTGACCCTTTCGTGACATCATCACACAGCCCATGTCCACTGTCAGACACTGTTGTTCTCTAATGATTATACCCCCATTATCATATGGATCTATCTGATATGGATTAACAAGGGTTGGAGTTAATCCACTGTACTTTAAATACCAGTGGATCAGACTGCCCTGTTATTAGGGGGACATTGTGGATCAAACTGGCCTGGTATTATGGGGACATTGTGGATCAAACTGGCCTGGTATTAGGGGAACATTGTGGATCAAACTGGCCTGGTATTAGGGGGACATTGTGGATCAGACTGGCCTGGTTATAGGCGGACATTGTGGATCAGACTGGCCTGGTATTAGGGAGACATTGTGAATCAGACTGGCCTGGTATTAGGGAGACATTGTGGATTAAACTGGCCAGGTATTAGGGGGACATTGTGGATTAGACTGGCCAGGTATTAGGGGGACACTGTGGAATAAACTGGCCTGGTATTAGGGGGACACTGTGGAATAAACTGGCCTGGTATTAAACTGGCCTGGTATTAGGGGACTTTGTGGATCAGACTGGCCTGGTATTAGGGGACTTTGTGGATCAGACTGGCCTGGTATTAGGGGGACATTGTGGATCAGACGGGCCTGTTATTATGGGACTTTGTGGATTAGACTGGCATGGTATTAGGTGGACATTGTGGATCAGACTGGCCTGGTATTAGGGGGACATTGTGGATCAGACTGGCCTGGTATTAGGGGGACATTGTGGATTAAACTGGCCTGGTATTAGAGGACTTTGTGGATCAGACTGGCCTGGTATTAGGGGGACATTGTGGATCAGACTGGCCCGGTATAAGGGGGACATTGTGGATCAGACTGGCCCGGTATTAGGGGACTTTGTGGATCAGACTGGCCTGGTATTAGGGGGACATTGTGGATCAGACTGGCCTGGTATTAGGGGACTTTGTGGATCAGACTGGCCTGGTATTAGGTGGACATTGTGGATTAGACTGGCCTGGTATTAGGGGACTTTGTGGATCAGACTGGCCTGGTATTAGGGAGACATTGTGGATCAAACTGGCCTGGTATTAGGGGGACATTGTGGATCAGACTGGCCTGTTTATAGGCGGACATTGTGGATCAGACTGGCCTGGTATTAGGGAGACATTGGGAATCAGACTGGCCTGGTATTAGGGAGACATTGTGGATCAGACTGTCCTGGAATTAGTGGGACATTGTGGATTAAACTGGCCAGGTATTAGGGGGACATTGTGGATTAGACTGGCCAGGTATTAGGGGGACACTGTGGAATAAACTGGCCTGGTATTAGGGGGACACCGTGGAATAAACTGGCCTGGTATTAAACTGGCCTGGTATTAGGGGACTTTGTGGATCAGACTGGCCTGGTATTAGGGGGACATTGTGGATCAGACTGGCCTGGTATTAGGGGACTTTGTGGATCAGACTGGCCTGGTATTAGGGGGACATTGTGGATCAGACTGGCCTGTTATTAGGGGACTTTGTGGATCAGACTGGCCTGGTATTAGGGGGACATTGTGGATCAGACTGGCCCGGTATAAGGGGGACATTGTGGATCAGACTGGCCCGGTATAAAGGGGACATTGTGGATCAGACTGGCCCGGTATTAGGGGACTTTGTAGATCAGACTGGCCTGGTATTAGGGGGACATTGTGGATCAGACTGACCTGGTATTAGGGGACATTGTGGATCAGACTGGCCTCAGGGGACTCAGACTGGCCTATTAGGGGGGGACATTGTGGATCAGACTGGCCTGGTATTAGGGGACATTGTGGATCAGACTGGCCTGGTATTAGGGGGACATTGTGGATCAGACTGGCCTGGTATTAGGGGGACATTGTGGATCAGACTGGCCTGGTATTAGGGGGACATTGTGGATCAGACTGGCCTGGTATTAGAGGGACATTGTGGATCAGACTGGCCTGGTATTAGGGGGACAATGTGGATCAGACTGGCCTGGTATTAGGGGGACATTGTGGATCAGACTGGCCTGGTATTAGGGGGACATTGTGGATCAGACTGGCCTGGTATTAGGGGACATTGTGGATCAGACTGGCCTGGTATTAGGGGACATTGTGGATCAGACTGGCCTGGTATTAGGGGGACATTGTGGATCAGACTGGCCTGGTATTAGGGGACATTGTGGATCAGACTGGCCTGGTATTAGGGGGACATTGTGGATCAGACTGGCCTGGTATTAGAGGGACATTGTGGACCGTACAAGTTCAACTCCTCTTTCATCAGTTACCCCTCAATAGAAAGACATACTGTAACTGTGACATTTAGAACAGGGCTTAGGGGGAGATCTAGAGGTGTGGAACAAACTCCCTCACGACGCCAGGACAGCGGAGTCAATCACCACCTTCCGGAGACACCTGAAACCCCACCTCTTTAAGGAATACCTAGGATAGGATAAAGTAATCCTTCTCACCCCCCCTTAAAAGATTTAGATGCACTATTGTAAAGTGGCTGTTCCACTGGATGTCTTAAGGTGAACGCACCAATTTGTAAGTCGCTCTGGATAAGAGCGTCTGCTAAATGACTTAAATGTAAATGTAATGGAAGGGAGATAAACATGGCAGGGGCAATATAGAGAAAGAAAATACAGAAACTTACACTTACAGGAATGCTGTGGTCTTTTTTTCCTTTATGGGAGGAAGCCACATGTGCAAGGTACTGGATGACCTTTTTAGTGTTTTCTGTCTTGCCAGCACCAGATTCACCTCTGAGAATATAGAAAACACACAAGACAGATTCCTAGGTTAGTAGATGGGGATGAATGAAGTGTGTGTGTGTGTCTGTGTGTGTGTGTGTGTGTGTGTGTGCGTGTTGGAACTGTATTTCTGACTGGCAGATGTTTTTGCGAGGAGATTATGGCACTTGGGAAACTCCATAAACAGTCTTGAGCTTGGGTAGAGAGAGCTAGCCACGCTCTGCTCCCTGCAACGCCGCTAAACAACAAATGAATGAAAATAAACCACAGGTGCAAGGTTTATCGGATGAGGCGGTGTAGCTGGGCTTTTGTGCATCTATATGTGCTGTTTATTTTCTTTGCGCTAGTTTAGTTCAGCGGCTGTGGTTGAGGGCGGGACTCACGGACCCACAGCGATGACAGCTTTAGAGCAAGGAAGTATGTTTTTGCAAGCTCTTCAAGCCATGCAGAAAGAATCCTATCCCCAAGTGACACTTACTGTACAGTAACGTCAACACACAATGCATACCAGTGGTTTTAAAATAGGTACTCATTCTACGTAATCACAGGTGGTTAACATTGAACCTTCTCCCAGATCTCAAGCTCAATGCTAGGTTATATCTATTTGAGCAAAATAATCTGCAAAATAAAACTAACGACATGATGATCTTCAAAGAAATGACAAGGCCCCTGAATACTCACTGAGTGTAAAACCAATTACCATAACAAAGTCATATGTAGTTTCTTTCATATTCCGCTTACCTGGCTATGTGGTGAAGTCCTATCGTAGTCTAGTCTAGTATTATGAATATGTTGTATGGCTGATGAGTTGTGTGTTTAGTGTTGAGCTCAATAACCACCGGGAACAGAGGGTGTTTCTGGCTGCGTCTGAAATGAAGGGGCTCTGGTCAAAAGTAGTGCACTATATAGGCATTAGGGTGCTATTTTGGACACAGCCCGTGAGTGAGTGATTGCGTCAATGTCCATGAGGTTGGCATTGAACTTTAAGTGTTAAATTCCTCAGGTTGGTTCGCCTTGCTGCAGAGGAGACGACTCATATTCTCAGGGACTGACTTACAATCACATGGCATCTCTGTGCAGCATTTACAGATGACCACCATCTCCTACAGTGTGTGTGTGTGTGTGTGTGTGTGTGTGTGTGTGTGTGTGTGTGTGTGTGTGTGTCACAGTTGGCATATAAAAGCATCAGAGCAGATGTGAGATTTTATGATAGTGTTCAAGCCACACTTCCGACATCCATCCAAATTCTTCCATGCTTCCCCAGACTTAGTAATGTATGATGAGAGGTTAGGAAAATATGTGTTGACTGGTGGCTTGTAGCCCTGGCGGCTCCAGGGACATTTTGGGTGGTGGTGGATCGGGTTCAGACCAGCGCAGGGAGAGAACACACACACCTGGAGAAACTTTACCCTGTATACTCTTTCACACATCATCGGTGTAGGCCTGTCACAGAGGCTTACGATGAGATGCCACGCTGACATGTTTCTTGGCAGCATTAATGTCATCTGTAGATATTGGGCGCTAGACTGGAATACAGCCAACGGGTAAAGGGTAAAGTGTGTGTGTGTGTGTGTGTATGTGTGTGTGTGCGCGGCGGAAATACCAAACATTTCCCAGCTTCCCTGCCCCAAGCCTAAGTCTCTTTCCCGTAAGTGTCTGTCTCACTGTTCTGTGTCACTAAGTTGCTCCTTTTGAAATAGTCATAGAGGCCTCTGGCTCTGTTCTAGTTCAATTCAATCGATTCCTCTTTCAACCTATAATCAGTGCTAAGTACATTCATGTCGGCTTCAACAGGCTACACTTCATTCGGAGTTGAATGGAGCTTCTGCAGGAATGCAATGCAGCAGGTCATTTCCCCATTTCATTTTCGGGACTACTAAGTGAGGAAGAGACGCGCATAACAAAGATAATTGAGCCGTGAATGTTATGCAATTAAGCTGGCGCTGCATGGCCTTTCTAAACCATCTGGTCCAAACCAGTGACGTGTGGTATGATACTATGCAGGCTGGATGCAAGGAATCAAACTGAGAAGACACTGTAAATCCAGCAACCCATGCAACACAGAACACGAAAAGAGAGAAGAAAAGGGCTGGGCAGACAAGGCTCAGAGGTTACTCACGTGCAGAGAATTGATTGGTCCTCTCGGTCTGGGAGGGAGAGAGAAAGAGGGAGAGAGAGAGAAATAGAGAAATGGGGGGAGAGAGAAAGAGAGAGAGAAATTATACACTGTGTCAGCATTTAGCATACTCATCGGGCAATGGCCCAATCCCCCAAATCCCTCTTTCAAAATGAAATGAGTTCTTGTACCAAATGTATCACTGGCTGACAGACGTACACCAAAGTCATTTTACAGAACATAGCCAACTTTACTGAGCTTGGTGAGTTTGCCATCGAATGAGATACTCCCTTCAAACAGGTTGAAGGTCATTGTCTGCACCAGGAACGAAATGTAATTTCACTAAACATTTCAAAAGCCTCAGGATCCAGACATTTCACAGGTGTTCTGAGGCACACAAAATGGAAGAGGAATCGAGGAGTCTTTCAAAGGAAAGCTTTGTAGTGCCAAACCTCTGCATTACAGAGATAAGGGCTGATAGTGTACCTTGTCGCTATTAGGCTGGGGAATTGAGGGAAGCTGAGCGTAAAAACTGCTGAAAGCTACACACACAAAGAGTTCCAAAAGGGTTCTTCGGCTGTCCCCATAGAACCCCTTTTGGTTCCAGGTAGAACTCTTTTTGATTCCATGTAGAACCTTCTGTGGAAAGGGTTATACATGGAAACCAAAAGGGTTCTAAATAGCACCTTTTTTTCTAAGACTGTATGTCGGCTATGTCCATCATGTACATGTAGCCTATGTGAAAACAGTTTACACATGAACTCATTGAACTCAGTCAGACCACGGTATGCGCAATACTGCAACCAAATGCCATCTTTCCCTGTATGTACAGACTTGTTATTTTAGAGCCCTGTATCACTGAACTGGTTGGCTGATGACAGAAACACAGCTCTCTAGGAAGAAGGCAGAGCATCAATGTGATTTACAGTCAGCAGGAAATAGAGGAGAGAGAGAGGAGAAAGAGAGAGAAAGAAGCTCTGGTTTAACAGCTAGAGAATCAGGAAGAAGCAGGAGGGAGCCATTTGAAGTGACAGTGAGGTTGAGACAGTTTGCCGACAACAAGCCAATAACGGAGCACCTTCTCATCTAATTGGCTGAGGTGAACGGGGGCACCACAATGGGTTTTTTATTACATGTTTTTATTTCACCTTTATTTAACCAGGTAGGCTAGTTGAGAACAAGTTCTCATTTACAACTGCGACCTGGCCAAGATAAAGCAAAGCAGTGTGACACAAACAACAGAGATACACATGGAGTAAACAAACATACAGTCAATAACACAATAGAAAAAAAGTCTATATACAGTGTGTGAAAATGAGGTAAGATAAGAGAGGTAGGCAATAAATAGGCCATAGTGGCAAAACAATTACAATTTAGCAATTAAAAACTGGAATGATAGATGTGCAAAAGATGAATGTGCAAGTAGAGATACTGGAGTGCAAAGGAGTAAAAAATACAAAATAAATAACAGTATGGGGATGAGGAAGTTGGATGGGCTATTTTCAGATGGGCTATGTACAGGTGCAGTGATCTGTGAGCTGCTCTGACAGCTGGTGCTTAGTTAGTGAGGGAGATATGGGTATCCGGCTTCAGTGATTGTTGCAATTAGTTCAAGTCATTGGCAGCAGAGAACTGGAAGGAAAGGGGGCCAATGAGGAATTGGCTTTGAGGGTGACCAGTGAAATATACCTGCTGGAGCGCATGCTACGGATGGGTGCTGCTATGATGACCAGTGAGCTGAGATAAGGCGGGGTTTAACCTGGCAAAGACTTATAGATGACCTGTTGCCAGTTGGTTTGGCGACGAATATGAAGCGAGGGCCAGCCAACGAGAGCATAAAGGTTGCAGTGGTGGGTAGTATATGGGGCTTTGGTGACAAAACGGATGGCACTGTGATAGACTGCATCTATTTTGCTGAGTAGAGTGTTGGGGGCTATTTTGTAAAAGACATCGCCGAAGCCAAGGATGGGCAGGATAGTCAATTTTACAAGGATATGTTTGGCAGCATGAGTGAATGATGCTTTGTTGCAAAATAGGAAACCGATTCTAGATTTAATTTTGGATTGGAGATGCTTAATGTGAGTCTGGAAGGAGAGTTTACAGTCTAAGCAGACACCTAGGTATTTGTAGTTGTCCACATATTCCACAAGTCAGAACCGTCCAGAGTAGTGATGCTGGACGGGAGGGCAGGTGCGGGCAGCGATCGGTTGAAGAGCATGCATTTAGTTTTACTTGCATTTAAGAGCAGTTGGAGGCCACGGAAGGAGAGTTATATGGCATTGAAGCTCGTCTGGAGGTTAGTTAACACAGTGTCCAAAGAAGGGCCAGAAGTATACAGAATGGTGTCGTCTGCGTAGAGGTGGATCAGAGAATCACCAGCAGCAAGAGCGACATCATTGATGTATACAGAGAAAAGAGTCGGCCCGAGAATTTAACCCTGTGGCACCCCCATAGAGACTGCCAGAGGTCCGGACAACAGGCCCTCCGATTTGCCACACTGAACTCTGTCTGAGAAGTAGTTGGTGAACCAAGCGAGGCAGTCATTTGAGAAACCAAGGCTTTTGAGTCTGCCAATAAGAATGTGGTGAATGACAGTCGAAAGCCTTGGCCAGGTCGATGAATACAGCTGCACAGTATTGTCTCTTATCGATGGCGGTTATGATATCGTTTAGGACCTTGAGCGTGGCTGAGGTGCACCCATGACCAGCTTTGAAACCAGATTGCATAGCGGAGTAGGTACGGTGGGATTCGAAATGGTCGGTGATCTGTTTGTTAACTTGGCTTTCGAAGACCTTAGAAAGGCAGGGTAGGATAGATATAGGTCTGTAGCAGTTTGGGTCTAGAGTGTCTCCCCTTTGAAGAGGGGGATGACCACGGCAGCTTTCCAATCTTTGGGGATCTCAGACGATACGAAAGAGGTTGAATAGGCTAGTAATAGGGGTTGCAACAATTTCGCCTGATAATTTTAGAAGACAGGGTCCAGATTGTCTAGCCCAGCTGATTTTGCAGCTCTTTCAGAATAAGCTATCTAGATTTGGGTGAAGGAGAAATGGGGAGGCTTGGGCAAGTTGCTGTGGGGGGTGCAGGGGTGTTGACCGGCGTAGGGGTGGCCAGGTGGAAAGCATGGCCAGCTGTAGAAAAATGCTTATTGAAATCTTCAATTATTGTGTCCCAGAACTTTTTGGAGTTTGTGCTGCAGGGTGCAAATTTCTGTTTGGAAACGCTATCCTTTGCTTTCCTAACTGCCTGTGTATATTGGTTCCTAACTTCCCTGAAAAGTTGCATATCGCGGGGGCTATTTGATGCTAATGCCGTACGCCACAGGATGTTTTTGTGCTGGTCAAGGGCAGTCAGGTCTGGAGTGAACCACGGGCTACATCTATTCCTGGTTCTATATTTTTTGAATGGGGCATGCTTATTTAAGACGGTGAGGAAAGCACTTTTAAAGAATAACCAGGCATCTTCTACTGACGGAATGAGGTCAATATCCTTCCCCGATATCCAGGCCAGGTCGTTTAAGAAGGCCTGCTCGCTGAAGTGTTTTCGGGAGCGTTTGAAAGTGATGAGGGGTGGTCATTTGACCGCAGACCCATTACGGACGCAAGCAATGAGGCAGTGATCGCTGAGATCCTGGTTGAAGACACCAGAGGTATATTTGGAGGGCAGGTTGGTTAGGATGATATCTATGAGGGTGCCTGTGTTTACGGATTTGAGGTTGTACCTGGTAGGTTCACTGATAATTTGTGTGAGATTGAGGGCATCAAGCTTAGATTGTAGGATGGCCGGGGTGTTAAGCATGTCCCAGTTTAGGTCACCTAACAGCAGGAGTTCTGAAGTTTGATGGGGGGCAATCAATTCACATATGGTGTCCAGGGAACAGCTGGTTTAAGGGCACAGCTGAGTTAGCAGACAAGTTGCTTTTTGTCAAACAAGTGTTCCAGTGATTTAATTTTCTTAACTCGACTGGATTTCATTAATTGTAACCAGATTTGACATTGGGTTGCATAACTTCTTCAGATTACAGTAAGTTACTGGAGAATCAGAACAGCTCTACACAGTACTGGTGGTTGACGCTAATGTACATGACTTAACATCTGTCCAGTTAATGGGTGATGGAAATATTTTAGATTTTTTGTAACCACAGTTTCATATATTTTGTAAGTTTTTCATTGGGGGGGAGGGTACAGGTACAATATACAAATTAATATAATTTAATATTCAGTTCATATCTTATTTACCTGTGGACTCAAAAAAGAAAAGAAAAAACATTTAGAAAAAATGTACATAAATACAAAGTATTGATCATTATGATCATATTACAGAGTTATAATACATTTAGTATGTAAAGATTAATGCTAGTAGTCCAAGTAATTGCCACCAGATCATGTTTCTAATACTTCATTCCTCACACTCGTATACACCACATAAAGCACTGTCTGCCACCAGACCAAACTGACACAATGGGAGGCATCCGATCAGTCCCCGGAAGCAGTGGGCTCCAAATGAACCCAAGTTCGTGGCTGCCGGCCAGGTTTGCACCAGAGAGTGGCAGTAGAGAGGAGCGTAAGGGGGTGGTGAGGTGGGGGGTGGTGAGGTGTGAGGTCATGAGAACTAACTGTGATTCGGCTGCCAGCATCAGCACCTCCTCAGGCCTCTCAGCTGTGTCACATGCCTGGCAAAGCTGGAGTACCACAGATAAGACAAAGGCCATCAGCTCCCTTCCCTTCTGCAGTGAGTCCCTTCCTCTGGGCTCCGGAGGAGACCACTGACGACAGATAGACCTTTGTGGTCTGTTCTGGGTGCGAGTCTGACGAGGGCTGGGCTCTTGTCACAAAGGCAGAGCAAGGGGCTGATCCACAGTAAGAGGCAGAGCATGGGGCTGACCCACAGTAAGCGGCAGAGCATGGGGCTGCCGCACAGTAAGGGGCATAGGGGTGACCCACAGTAATAGGCAGAGCATGGGCAGACCCACAGTAAGGGGCATAGGGGTGGCCCACAGCAAGAGGCAGAGCATGGGTAGACCCACAGTAAGGGGCATAGGGGTGACCCACAGAAGCAGAGCATGGGGCTGACCCACAGTAAGAGGCAGAGCATGGGGCTGCCACACAGTGAGAGGCAGAGCACGGGGCTGACCCACAGTAAGAGGCAGAGCATGGGGCTGCCACACAGTAAGAGGCAGAGCACGGGGCTGACCCACAGTAAGAGGCAGAGCATGAGGCTGACCCAAAGTAAGGGGCAGAGCATGGGGCTGCCACACAGTAAGGGGCAGAGCATGGGGCTGCCACACAGTAAGAGGCAGAGCACGGGGCTGACCCACAGTAAGAGGCAGAGCATGGGGCTGCCACACAGTAAGAGGCAGAGCACGGGGCTGACCCACAGTAAGAGGCAGAGCATGGGGCTGCCACACAGTAAGAGGCAGAGCACGGGGCTGACCCACAGTAAGAGGCAGAGCATGGGGCTGACCCACAGTAAGAGGCAGAGCATGAGGCTGACCCAAAGTAAGGGCCCAGAAGCACAGTTTGGGACTGTACATAAACCATTATATTTACTAGCAGTGAGCTAGTTTATAGAGGGAAAGGTGGGAACATAACTGACCAGATTTCCCATATGAAGTTTCATAGCCTAAGTGCCATGTGCCGAGTTCTCAGACTGGACTATAATAGACCATGACCAATATAGCATAAGAGAGAGAGAGAGCTGCCCACACCAGCAATGACTCATCAGGAGCAGAACAGCATCGTAGCCCTGAAGACAGCCTTCTGTCCAATCTGTAACTCTACCAAGGAGGAGCACTTCTATGTTTGATGGCCTTTAGCCCAGAAGACATCAATAACCTGATTGTGTCTGGGAATACACTCCTTATTAGGTTTAAAGAGTTTCCATCCAATCTGGGAGAGTCATGATGAGCAGTGGAAAGGTGGATGGAAAGGATTGTGACGCATTATTAGATTGTCTCCTGTGAGGTACCATAGTCAATCATTCAAGACAGGGATGCATCTTCTCCTTCATAGGGGGTGTGTATTTTCCTGTATACACCAAAGGACTAACACTTGTCTAGGCTAAGCGTTATCAGCTTTTCAAGGACGTCAATGACCCAAATTATTTAATTTCCAAAGTTTTGAGGCTGAAGAAATTTGGCTTGTCACCTAAAACCCTGACAAACTTTTAGACACACAATCGAGAGCATCCTGTCGGGCTGTATCACCGCCTGGTACAGCAACTTCATTTCAGTGAAATACGGAACAGTTCTGTATTTTATCTAACGGGTGGCATCCATAAGTCTAAATATTACTGTTACATTGCACAACCTTCAGTGTTATGTTATAATTACGTAAAATTATGGGAAATTAGTTCGCAACGAGCCAGGTGGCCCAGAATGTTGACTCTGCGTGCAATGAACGCAAGAGAAGTGACACAATTTCCCTAGTTTAACATTGCCTGCTAACATGAATTTATTTTAACTAAATATGCAGGTTTAAAAATATATACTTCTGTGTATTGATTTTAAGAAAGGCATTGATGTTTATGGTTAGGTACATTCGTGCAACGATTGTGCTTTTATCGCAAATGCGCTTTCATTAAATCATCCCCCGTTTGGCGAAGTTGGCTGTCTTTGTTAGGAAGAAATAGTCTTCACGCAGTTCGCAACGAGCCAGGTGGCCCAAACTGCTGCATTTACCCTGACTCTGTTGCACAGAACGCAAGAGAAGTGACACAATTTCCCTAGTTAAAAGAAATTCATGTTAGGAGGCAATATTAACTAAATATGCAGGTTTAAAAATATATACTTGTGTATTGATATTAAGAAAGCGTTGATGTTTATGGTTAGGTACACATTGGTGCAACGACAGTGCTTTTTTCGCGAATGCGCTTGTTAAATCACCCGTTTGGCGAAGTAGGCTTTGATTCAATGATAAATTAACAGGCACCGCATCAATTATATGCAACGCAGGACAAGCTAGATATACTAGTAATATCATCAACCATGTGTAGTTAACTAGTGATTATGTTAAGATTGATTGTTTTTTACAAGATACGTTTAATGCTAGCTAGCATCCTTACCTTGGCTCCTTGCTGCACTCGCATAACAGGTAGTCAGCCTGCCAACACAGTCTCCTCGTGGAGTGCAATGTAATCGGCCAAAACAACATTGGTTTTATTAGATTTCCTAATAATCTCAGGAATTTCACCCCGACCTACGAGACGGCTAGATGGGTGCACTACAAAGCAATCCGATGAATTCATGTGAAATTTGGAATTGTCGCTGTGATGTAACAAGTGATGAATTTAACGTGTCGTGTTCAAATCTAGCAGGTCTTCACCATCTCTTAGGAACAGAGAGAGAGGTGCTACTGGTTTCCATCTTTGTCTGACACTGAGTTTGGGTTGCTGCTGGGCATTCAAGTAGGTACTGTAAATCTCCTCTCCATTCATCCTCACTTAGCGGATTAAAAGGGTTGTGGAGAAAAGTCTTGACGTGCAAATACATTAGTTATACCACCAATGTATTAGTGGCTACATAGCATGATGTTGCCATTTGTTGTTGGCAGCCGGTCATATTAATGTTTGCTTTGCATCGCAAATATGAATTCTTTAAACGTAATAATCATGTTTTTGACCACATTTGAAGAACTACTTTGGAAACCGTTTGATATTAAACCAGACTCAGAAGCGGGACATGTTTCATTTGCTTCTCCCTTCTCCAAATGGGTTTCCCCCTCTTCTGTTTCCGCTACAGATTCTACAGATGGCGGCTGGCCACTGACACTTCCCATGACCTCTTCCTGAGTCACTGGAAATGACACTCTCTCTCGGATATTAAGGTCTTTCACACCCCAGGACACGGTAACGACACAAGCCTGTGCAATAGACTAAGACCCTTTCAAAGGCATCAGAGGAAGGGATGATACCTGAATAGTTGCTCAATGTCCCTGAAGGTGAGGCTTTGTCTGGACCTGGCCTCCTGGAGGGAATGTTCGGATGCAATTTCTGTCCTGGGTGAGCTCATTTGTGATTCCAGCCCTGCACAGCCAACACGATATACATGAATAAAATAACACTTGTGATTCCAGCCCTGCACAGCCAACACGATATACATGAATAAAATAACACTTGTGATTCCAGCCCTGCACAGACAACACAATATACATTAATAAAATAACACTTGTGATTCCAGCCCTGCACAGACAACACGATATACATGAATAAAATAACACTTGTGATTCCAGCCCTGCACAGACAACACGATATACATGAATAAAATAACACTTGTGATTCCAGCCCTGCACAGACAACACAATATACATTAATAAAATAACACTT
The DNA here is from genome assembly GCF_034236695.1 of Oncorhynchus nerka. Classification (NCBI taxonomy): domain Eukaryota; kingdom Metazoa; phylum Chordata; class Actinopteri; order Salmoniformes; family Salmonidae; genus Oncorhynchus; species Oncorhynchus nerka. The sequence continues at coordinate 32,810,714 of NC_088410.1, forward strand.
GTGATTCCAGCCCTGCACAGACAACACGATATACATGAATAAAATAACACTTGTGGTGGAAGGAGGGCGCACAGTCATTCATTCCACCATGAAACACGATATACATGAATAAAATAACACTTGTGATGCAGCCCGCACAGACAACTCTTAATAAAATGCTAATGTGATTCCAGCCCTGCACAGACAACACGATATACATGAATAAAAACTATTCTAATTTGCTGCCCAGTATTGCCCAGTATTGTCACAGAGAGAGAGGCAGACCTGGCCCGGTCTTCTGATGGAGGGAGAGAGCTGGTTTGAAAAAGTGAACTGGAGAGAGGAGAGAGGCCAGAGGTGGATGGGTTGTTCTGTAGATAGGGATGCCTGAGGAAAACAGGGTGTGTGGTGGGGGGGTGGACTCAGGCACAGCTGGATGGCTCATCAGGGACAGTGCAGCTTCCTTGATTTGAGCAGGTTCTTCCTGGCTTTGATGACGTTCGCGGGGCCTGGCTTGACACATTCTCACTGATGCACAAGGATTTACAGGCATTTCATGGTACGCACACACCATTGTCTCATCCTTCCTGTGTCTCCCTTTACATCCAAAACCCTGATCTCTTTCAGACGCAAACACAGCCCAGACAGCAAGGCTGATGTGGGAACATTTCTCACTTTATCTGGCCAGCTGCAGATGTGGGAAGGATATAATCGAGTCAAGAGGACGTTCTTGAATTCCATTCATTCATGTCAATGCATCGACCTCAACAACCTCTCCAAGATCGTAAAACTCTGATGACTATTTGAGGGGTGGGCATAGATGGGGAACCAAACAGAGCTGTTATTTCTGAAACAGTGTTTTATAGCCTAGTCATGAGAACCGTTGTGTGGGATTCACATGATTGGTAGTGTTCTTTCCAGCTTCACATGACTTGATTATTTTGGATGGCCTCACGAGGCTGCTCCACGGAATAGGATAGGATTGGTTGTTCAAATATTTGAGGAAAGAATACAAATGATTTAAAAACCTATTCAGTTGTACGGTGTTTGGCCAATTCTTTAGTAATGGACTGTCTCATGGGAGGGAAAAAGGCAGTACCAAAGTTTTGTTATTAATGCTCAAAATAATAGAATGACTTAATAATTTATAGCCTAATTAACAAGTTCACCACCAGGCTTGGATGGATGACTCTACTTGAGCTCCTCCACAGACCATAGACAACAAAAACAAAATACACGTCACCATCTTTCAAACCTGTGACAAAGTGAAAAATGGGAGGACATCTTGGGCACAGTGGCTCTGCGTGTGGCGTTTGTGACAGAGAGGAGACAAGGGAGGATGGGACGAGGGAGAGCAGAGCAGAGCAGAGGGGGCAGAGGGAGCTGATCTCAGCCCACAGACAGTGAGCTCATTGTGACCCTGTGGCCCGCTGGCCCTGGCCAACGGGCCTTGCTGTTAACAAAGTGGTTTTGAAGGAGGAAGACCTCAGAAACCAGTTTGATATAAATAGAGGCACAACACATCCACTGGGCCGTGGTGGATAATGAAGACAAACTGGTGGTCTGTAGCTTTAATTGAGGATAGTCTAGTTTTCATCAGTTTAAGAAAAAATGTCTCAAAATGAACTCTGACCACTGATAACTTATAGCAGATGCACTCTTCAACAAATAAGGCATCATCCAAGTGTTGTGTGGTGAGCAGTAGTATGTCAGTCAGCAGATACCAGAGTCCAAACCAGAGTAAAATGAAGATCATTGTTGGTTGGCCTGGCTCCTCCAGGGGAAGTTCCAACCAGCCACGAGACAGGGGGGCCTCTCTCACACTATAGAGTGTGGGCAGACTGCTTCCCCACTACCCCCCCTCCTCCCCTTCAGATCCCCCCCCTGCTGAATTAATGCAGTGACCAGACTCATTCCACACTTTCCAGTTCACATCCCTGCCAGCCACGAGCCTCAATCTCAATTCTAACGAAAAGTGTGCTCATGCTGGAAATAGAATGCATATGAGTGAGAGAAAACAGACATGCCGCGAGTGTCAACAGCATCATAGCACGTCAAATTAGCAAGCAAGTCTATTTTTCATGCGTCTACACGGAGCAATTCTGGTAAAATAACCAGATAGATTGCTTGGGGTCGTTTGTAGAAAAGAATTAGGGAAGATCATTACAATTCCTCTATGCTAAGTAGACTAAAGATGTAGTTTAAAATGTATTAGGCTGTAAGCTAAGGTCGCAGCCTACCTGTGTTGATTTCATAGGCATGTAGCCTTGGCAGGCTACGTCTGGAAAACTTGAGGACCGCTTACGTAGAAGAACAAGAAAGACTTGGTTGTTTATAAACAACTCGGGTTTGCACAGGTACGGTGGCTCCCGTAGGACATCTAAGGAACTCACAACAATAACTCTCAGGGGCTTCATAGGGAACATAGATAACTGTTTATTATGGATTTTCATTGGCATACGCTATGCAGTGTATGTGAATTAATGCTCGCTAAGGGCGTCTCTCCATGTGATTTCGGCTTCACTCTAGACTAAGGCAGAAGGCAAGCCTCTCGTTCACATCTGCTGTATGACGACACCTGTACTGACCATATATGGACAAATACCTGGCCATGTACAAAGAACACCTGTACTGACCATGTATGGACAAATACCTGGCCATGTAAAAAGAACACCTGTACTGACCATGTATGGACAAATACCCGGCCATATACGGAAAACACCTGTACTGACCATGTATGGACAAATACCCGGCCATATACGGAAAACACCTGTACTGAACATGTATGGACAAATACCCGGCCATATACGGAAAACACCTGTACTGAACATGTATGGACAAATACCCGGCCATATACGGAAAACACCTGTACTGAACATGTATGGACAAATACCCGGCCATATACGGAAAACACCTGTACTGAACATGTATGGACTGCTCTATCCATTTGACTGACTGAGGAACATTGGATGTTTACAACCTTTCCACAATAAAAATGAGATGTGGGGTTTGTTGCCCTGGCCTGTACATTCAGAAGGACCAGGTCCAACATCCTAAAACGTTGTTGACAGTTTGACTGTAATTCAGCAAGCAGGGGAGCGAAGGATTGCTGGACTTGGCCAATTTTGCAGTCTACAATGTGTGGAGAAGCATGGAAAGGCTATCCCATTAAAGCATTAGAGTGGTCGGTCTGTTAGTATAACACCTCAGGAGCAGTTCATAGCCTGTACATCGTGCAGAACTCCAGCGGTGCTCAAGGGTCTAGTCAGATTATACTGTATTTACACTGAGTGTACAAAATATGACACTTTCCATGACATAGACTGACCAGGTGAATCCAGGTGAAAGCTATAATCCCTTATTGATGTCACCTGTTAAATCCATGTTACCGTCTCATTATAAAACAGTTAATTCCAGCAAGGCATTATGATTGGTCGAGAGGCGTTCACAGCCTGCAAAGCTGTTTTTGACAGCAAACAGCTGGCAGGCGGTCAATAGGGGTTTTTGGACTGTTTCTCTGTGCCTGGTCCCTGTTGGCCATCATCTGTGCTTAAAGCAGTCAATATAACACTCACAAAAACAAACACTGTGGAGTGCCTGCTTGTGAATGGGGTCTAAGAGGCAAAACCCCTGGCCCCTGAAACGGCCATTAAACCGCTGTGGCAGGGCTTCTGATATGGGGCCATTAAACTGCAGTGGCAGGGCATCTGATATTGGGCCATTAAACTGCAGTGGCAGGGCATCTGATATGGGGCCATTAAACTGCAGTGGCAGGGCTTCTGATATGGGGCCATTAAACTGCAGTGGCAGGGCTTCTGATATGGGGCCATTAAACTGCAGTGGCAGGGCATCTGATATTGGGCCATTAAACTGCAGTGGCAGGGCATCTGATATGGGGCCATTAAACTGCAGTGGCAGGGCTTCTGCTATGGGGCCATTAAACTGCAGTGGCAGGGCATCTGATATTGGGCCATTAAACTGCAGTGGCAGGGCATCTGATATGGGGCCATTAAACTGCAGTGGCAGGGCATCTGATATGGGGCCATTAAACTGCAGTGGCAGGGCTTCTGCTATGGGGCCATTAAACTGCAGTGGCAGGGCTTCTGATATGGGGCCATTAAACTGCAGTGGCAGGGCTTCTGATATGGGGCCATTAAACTGCAGTGGCAGGGCATCTGATATTGGGCCATTAAACTGCAGTGGCAGGGCATCTGATATGGGGCCATTAAACTGCAGTGGCAGGGCTTCTGCTATGGGGCCATTAAACTGCAGTGGCAGGGCTTCTGATATTGGGCCATTAAACTGCAGTGGCAGGGCATCTGATATGGGGCCATTAAACTGCAGTGGCAGGGCATCTGATATGGGGCCATTAAACTGCAGTGGCAGGGCTTCTGCTATGGGGCCATTAAACTGCAGTGGCAGGGCTTCTGATATTGGGCCATTAAACTGCAGTGGCAGGGCATCTGATATGGGGCCATTAAACTGCAGTGGCAGGGCTTCTGATATGGGGCCATTAAACTGCAGTGGCAGGGCTTCTGATATGAGGCCATTAAACTGCAGTGGCAGGGCATCTGATATGGGGCCATTAAACTGCAGTGGCAGGGCATCTGATATGGGGCCATTAAACTGCAGTGGCAGGGCTTCTGATATGGGGCCATTAAACTGCAGTGGCAGAGCTTCTGATATGGGGCCATTAAACTGCAGTGGCAGGGCTTCTGCTATGGGGCCATTAAACAGCAGTGCTGCAGGGCTTCTGATATGGGGCCATTATACTGCAGTGGCAGGGCATCTGATATGGGGCCATTAAACTGCAGTGGCAGGGCTTCTGCTATGAGGCCATTATACAGCAGTGGTAGGGCTTCTGATATGGGGCCATTAAACTGCAGTGGCAGAGCATCTGATATGGGGCCATTAAACTGCAGTGGCAGGGCTTCTGCTATGAGGCCATTATACAGCAGTGGTAGGGCTTCTGATATGGGGCCATTAAACTGCAGTGGCAGGGCTTCTGATATGGGGCCATTAAACTGCAGTGGCAGGGCATCTGATATGGGGCCATTAAACTGCAGTGGCAGGGCTTCTGCTATGGGGCCATTATACAGCAGTGGTAGGGCTTCTGATATGGGGCCATTAAACTGCAGTGGCAGGGCATCTGATATTGGGCCATTAAACTGCAGTGGCAGGGCTTCTGATATGGGGCCATTAAACTGCAGTGGCAGGGCATCTGATATTGGGCCATTAAACTGCAGTGGCAGGGCTTCTGTTATGGGGCCATTCAACAGCATTGGCAGGGCTTCTGCTATGGGGCCATTCAACAGCAGTGGCAGGGCTTCTGCTATGGGGCCATTAAACTGCAGTGGCAGGGCTTCTGCTATGGGGCCATTAAACTGCAGTGGCAGGTCTTCTGATACGGACAGACCCAGCAAATCTAGTTTCCATTTCCAACGTGGATCTTTCCTGAGAAATGGATCCTTAGAAGAGAAATGTGATAGGCTAACTAGGCGGATTCATAATTTTGAGAAGTTAGACAGCCCTGGACATCTGGACATTTATTCAGTGTGTGTTGTTTACGTGACCCAGACCAAGGCACCTAGTACAGTACACGTCTAGGAAATCTGTGTTTAATATTTACCTCAGGAGTGAGATAAATTACAGGAGACAGGTTGTATACTACTGGACTACAGCTGCCACAGCAAAGACAGAGGGAGTGACGGGGAGTGACAGAAAGTAAGGGATGGGAATCTCAATTAAGCCAGAGCCTGAGGCCTTGTCCTACTTCAATATTTAGAATACTTAGATCACTGGGCATAATGCAATGTAACACACACCTGCCATTCTGGTAAAGTAATAAGAGACGTTCAACATCTTTCCCCTATCATGAGACTGACCTGAGGGAAAGACCCAGCAGTTGAAAGTCTGATGACAAAAAAGTAGCACAATATTAAGAGCTTACCAAGGCCCTGAGGACTTTCAACAGGGCTCATTTACTGTATGCTAGCTCTGCCAAAAGCCAATCCATGCTGGGTGACAACACAGAGAGGAATTCTCACTGTGAGTACGGCACATAGTGTATTTTTTTCAGATGAGTGGACAGCCAATGTGGCTCAGGCCTGGCTGAGGAACAGAACCAGCTGTCCCGAGACGGGCGACCAACCGCACCGCGCAGGAATTTGGCAGGTAGTGGCTTGAAGTGATTTTTCATTAGTCACACAAATGCGGGAGACCGCATTCCTCTAACGACCAGGGCTCAGTCCAAGCCAAGGTCAAAACGAAGGGGAGAATGTGGACCTGGGTCTCCTGATCTGAAGCCATTGTATTCCTGAGTCAAGATGTTCTAATAAATTAAATTCAAGACGAAACATGAAAGGTGTTTCAAAGGGAGAAGCACATGTAGAATACTGAACACTTTGGACACCATGGAACGTTGAGAGATGACATTTCCCATCCCTTGTATCGTTCAATCCAGGACTGACCGAGGCTGAATTCAACAGGTGAGATCAAACGCATTCCTCAAATGTTCTAACCTCATTCCTCTCTCTCTATCCTCGAACTGTCACTACAGAACCAAAATCCTTACACAACAGAAAAGGGATGACTTGGCTATAGCTGCAGTCAGTCTCACCCTAACCCTGGACAGAAAAGGGATGACTTGGCTATAGCTGCAGTCAGTCTCACCCTAACCCCGGACAGAAAAGGGATGACTTGGCTATAGCTGCAGTCAGTCTCACCCTAACCCCGGACAGAAAAGGGATGACTTGGCTATAGCTGCAGTCAGTCTCATCCTAACCCCGGATAGAAAAGGAAACGGGTAATCAGCAGGTCTTGCCCTCTCACTGTCCTGTGTGGCTTTGTTCCTCCCAGGCCCAGGGTCATTAGGAGTCCTCTTAGCCTCCTCCCGCCTCAGTAGACACTGATTTATTCTTTATTCACCCAGAGGATTTACAGCAGCCCAATGGCCACCCCTGCATTCCTTGCCATTGAACTGTAATGGCCAGCAGAGAGGTTTGGTCACTGCAAGAAACACTTAAAAGTTCAAGGGTAATGGTTATTTTCTGGCTTCCTCAATGTGGTACAAAGTAGCGTTGGTATAATGATGGTGGAGTGTTGGCATAGTGATGGTGGAGCGTTGGCATAGTTATGGTGGAGCGTTGGCATAGTGATGGTGGAGCGTTGGCATAGTGATGGTGGAGCATTTGGCTCTACTGGCTCAATGCCAGCTGTTTTAAAAACCCTTGAGGGAAAAGGCCATAGAAATGGATCATTGTCAGCATATTCCAGAACATTATAGGTTTATGACATCAACCACGCTCGTATTATATCTCTAGGGAAAATGGCTATGTGCTGCAGTGTTGCCGGACCTGCCGTGGATCTCAGGGGAGGCTAAAGAAACAGCTAGACCTCTGCTCTGTCTGGAGGGCACAGTCGTTTAAACATTCCCATGTTTGGCAGCTGGAAACATCAGAGGAGTGCTGAATCTGCTGATATTCAGGGTAAAAATTCCCTGCAGGTTGAATGAGTTTAGGGCCAGAAAGACTTGGAAATTGGTGGGGAATGGGACAAATGTTATCTCAATTCCATAACATATGAGAAACGCAACAGAGCAGGCTAACTCAATCAAAGCTGCTCCAACTATTAGGCTAATAAAAATCCCATGGTACACTCAACCTGTTCCAAATATTAGGCTAATACAAATCCCATGGTACACACAACCTGTTCCAAATATTAGGCTAATACAAATCCCATGGTACACACAACCTGTTCCAAATATTAGGCTAATACAAATCCCATGGTACACACAACCTGTTCCAACTATTAGGCTAATACAAATCCCATGGTACACACAACCTGTTCCAACTATTAGGCTAATACAAATCCCATGGTACACACAACCTGTTCCAACTATTAGGCTAATACAAATCCCATGGTACACACAACCTGTTCCAACTATTAGGCTAATACAAATCCCATGGTACACACAACAACTGTTCCAACTACACACAACCTGTTCCAACTATTAGGCTAATACAAAATACAAACCTGTTCCAACTATTAGGCTAATACAAATGGTACACACAACCTGTTCCAACTATTAGGCTAATACAAATCCCATGGAACACACAACCTGTTCCAACTATTAGGCTAATACAAATCCCATGGTACACTCAACCTGTTCCAACTATTAGGCTAATACAAATCCCATGGTACCATGGTACAATCCCATGGTACACTATCTAGAACGTAAAAGGGTTCCTTGGCTTTCCCCATAGGAGAACCCTTTGAATAACCCTTGTTGGTTCCAGGTAGAACCCTTTTGGTTCCAACTAGAACATATTTTGGGTTCCATGTAGAACCCTTTCCACAGACAATTCTACATGGAACCATAAATGGTTCGACATGGAACCAAAAAGGTTTCTCCTATGGGGACAGCCGAAGAACCCTTTTGTAGTGTAGAGGAAATGAGGGATTGAATTTGATTAAACACATTAATCAGTACTGTAATTCATCAAGTACTTTCAGCATCCATAACTGCATCTGGTCAATGTTCTTCTGAACCAGGTAAAAGCAAGAGAACACTCACCAAAACAACAGATTGTCATTTTCTTGTGTTACTTTTTGATATTTATTTTTTTACTTTACATTTACATTTACATTTAAGTCATTTAGCAGACGCTCTTATCCAGAGCGACTTACAAATTGGTGCTTTCACCTTATGACATCCAGTGGAACAGCCACTTTACAATAGTGCATCTAGGTATTTTAAGGGGGGTGAGAAGGATTACTTTATCCTATCCTAGGTTAAATCTTAGATTATTTAGTAAATATTTTCTTAACTCTATTTCTTGAACTGCATTGTTGGTTAAGGGCTTGTAAGTAAGCATTACTTGTAAGTAAGCATGTGACAAATAAAATTTGATTTGATTCAGAAAATTAGATCAAGCCTGTGTTTTCTTGGCTTGAGGTCTCCATCCACGGAAATTTTCCTCCACACCATTTCCTTAACATTTCGTTATCTTTGAGACTATTATCAAAAGACATAAGTTACTGTCCTTTGCACACATTTTATTTGAATGAATCATTTAGTAACGGAGAGGGTTCCTATGAGGCAAATGTAGGCTTATTTGCTCAAAGCTTATGAGGCCAATATAGATCTGCCTTGAGTGGACCTAATGGCCTATCCAAACACAAGGGAGAGTCCTTACAGAGGCCATTCTTCTTCAATCTCACAAAGCCTTGCAACTATGTTGGGACAGTGTTGCCGTTGATACGAGTTCAGTCTACTCTTGAAATCCCCATGCTGACATGGGTGTTTCTTCTCTCAACCAACACATGGTTTCATTCAAGAGAACTTCAGCGCTTTGCATTTCTTAACGACACATTCCAGAAATGTTCAAATTAGCCCCTTGTAACTGACTGGACGCCATCAGTCCAGAGCAACGAGGGAGATTGTGGAAAGTATCTGGAGAAGTAATTAATGGCAGATGTGTGGGTCTAGTTGTGGTGGGGGGAGGCCTAGTTACACAACCAGGGCTTTGTAATGTTACCCCTCATTTAACCCTCCATCTGGCAATTGGCTGGCATCTCAGAAATGCTGGGATAATGAATGGCCCCTGGAAAGGTTTAGACACCCTTAAGGGACTACAGATGAAAATGATCCAGCTGGCTAAATCTGGCACAGTTGCAGAAATGTTGACCAATGTGCATTGTTCATGTTAAGTATACATAACCTGCTGAATCTGCTGATAAATGACATGAAGCAAATGCCTGTTCCTCGTGGCTAAATTTGAACTTCAATGTCCAAAGGGATGTGATACTATCATCACGATCACAGCATTTAGGGATGAAATCATGGCACTGAGATAATGCCGTGATGATATCCATGACATTATGCAGTGATCCAGCAACATTTTCATACAACCAGTACAGGGTACCAGCGCCTAAATCACTGAACTGAATCAGGTTATAGACCTGCTCAGGGGCAGAGCAGCAGCTGGTATCTGCTAATCTCCAACCTACAGACGTCTTTTTGAGCCAAACCGCTGGTTAGCTGATTAGCCATGATGACTATACTGGCGATGACTACCACTGTGACAAGCCTGCATAAAAGTTCATAGGAACTGCAGGTCCTGAGAGGTATCCTTTCATTTCTACATTGGTTATTGGTAGAAACCGATGCCTCATTTAAATGGGTGAAATGAAGCGAAAACAAAGAAGTGATTTGGAATGGCACTTATTCCGAGTCCAAGTCTCCAGTCCCTGCCCCCCACCTCTACATCCATGCAGATGCTCAGGGTGTGAGAAAGCTGGAGGGTGTGAAGGGGGTGATGGGAAGAACTCACTGGGTCATGGGACAAGTAGGGCTCATAACAAAAGCATGATTGGGGAAGCACTATGTATTTGCATGCACATACAATGTCCAATAGTGGCATTACCACTCCATTACCAGTACATCCAACCAGTGTCTTTGGAGAGATTCTTCACAGAGGACGCTACTTGAGGTGTCAATGCACATATTCTCCACGCTGAGAGAGAACTTCCTCAGGCAGGGCCTGGATGACGGGACTGCCCAACTCGTCACAACCGACCCCCACTGGACGGACAAGCCCTCGCCACAGAGACAAAAGGTCCCATTGTGCTGCCAAATGCAGGTCATCCCCTCTGCTCTCATTGGTCTGGTCCCAGTCACAGCTCCCAGCCTGCGGTGCCTCCCAGCTATATCAGGCAGAGGGAAAGAGAGACAACTCTCTCAGACATCTCTCTATGATGTCTGTTGTGACAGTAATGGGATGATGCTCCATGATGAGTATCCACACCAATAGCACAGCCCTATGTACATCCAGAGATGTACCTAGATAGTATTGCTGGGGAGCTGCCCCTCACCCCAAGATCCAGAAAAAGAGTTAACCTGTTTGGGATAGGGGGCAACATTTTCACGTTTGGATGAAAAGCGTGCCCATAGTAAACTGCCTGCTACTCAGTCCCAGTTGCTAATTATTAGTAGTATCTGGATAGAAAACACTCTGAAGTTTCTAAAACTGTTGTCGAGGGGTTCCGCTAGCGGAGGGGAGGTCAAGAGGAACTGTGCAAAAAAAAAACTCCGGATAAATTAGAGAAAGGGGGACTGGGAAGGATTGTTTGCTGCCTGGAATGATATGTTGGTTTAGTCAGGTGTCTGGGACAGGACAGATCAGCAGGTAGCTGCAGGTAGCCTAGAGGTTGGAGAGTTGGACTAGTCACTGAAAGGTTGCCAGATCAAATCCCTGAGCTGACAAGGTAAAAATCTGTCGTCCTGCCCCTGAACAAGGCAGTTAACTCACTGTTTCTAGGCTGTCATTGAAAATAAGAATTTGTTCTTAACTGACTTGCCTAGCTAAATAAAGGTAAAAATAATGGGTGTCTGAGACAGATAATGTGGCTATTTCTACTTGGAGTTTAAGATACAAAAGACATGAAATGAACCAAATGTCAACAGGCAAAAAATGTGATCAATACATTCCAAGAAAGAAACAGAGCTGTTCAGAGAAAGCCAAGAACATAGGCAATTAGGGGGTAAAAAGATGGAGTCTGTGATTTGAAAGAAGCAATAGGTTACTGGCACCAGAATGATGGGTGCTTTCTTTAAGCAACTCCTTGTAAATCAATTCTGCCAGTCACTATTTTTCCACTGATGTGAGGAATAGGAGGTGGATTCTGAAGTGGATTCTCTCTACAGTGACTAAAGGCTTTGGGTTCTCAAGCTGAGATTTAGACCCATTGGTGCTTATAGCCCATAGTGGTGCTGAGACACTTCATGGGGAAAAAAACAGTCATCCTTCACTTCCCCTTTCCACTGTGCTCCCCACATTCCAGACATTGCTGGCAAAATTCATTTCTCTCTGCCGGTGGAAATATGAACAGAAAAATAAGACCAGCTCCTTTGGACTGTTTCCACCAAGCCCTTTTTCCTCAATGTGCACCATTTGATACCATAATGCTGGAGATGCTTGCATGAATTTAGGGCAACTACTACAGTTGGCCAGTGCACTAAATCAAAATAATTGGGGGCGACTTTAGTATGCAACAAACCATGGTTCAGCTGATGGTTTCAATTAAGCCTTCTAATGAAATGAATGGCCCTAAAGCTGTTGAAATTGAGAAGTAATCCCGTAAATCACAGGGCGACTGTAAAACAACTTTTATGAGCGTTGGCGATGGCGACATGTGGCTTGTTTTGGTTCGGTAACTTGAGAGTGAAAGCCTTGAGTATTGTAACAGTAGAGCTAACGGAGATGCCCTGCCAAATGCAACAGGGGGAAAAGTAACATTTTGACAATTTACAGAAGGCCCCCCCCCCCCCCCCAAAAAAAATCGACAAAACTAAAATGATGACACAATGGCCTGTTCATCCCCTAGCAACAGTTTAAATTGAAACACAACAACAACATCTGGCCTTGGTGAACTGACAATGTACAATTAACATGACAAATGATCCAATCAGGCTCCACTTAACATCACAGACCTGGGAGATAAGTGCACCTGCCACAGTGGAGACAAGGCTGTCCTAATATCAGTATGTACTGTACCTACCAGTTGACTGCCTCTCAACAACAGCCTTAATCCCAAAACAACCGGTTAAATTGGCTTTGACTTTCTGGTTCCAGTAGACTGAATCAGATCATTCATACAATTTCCCTGTGTAGCAAGCATATGCACATATTTTGTGCATTGACACTGATGGTTGTGGTAAAGGGAGGGATAACCATAACCAATTGAGACTTACCTTGGAGCATGCATCTGTACGCAGACTCTGAGATGGCGTAGATGTGAGGGGGCATCTCGTGTCTCTTCTTCCCCCTGTACATCTCTATGATGTTCTCTGAGTAGATGGGCAGGTACTTGTAGGGGTTGATCACCACACAGAAGAGGCCAGAGTACGTCTGCAGGAGAAAGAAGATTACGTCATTCAGTGTGAAAAACAGGGAATCTGAAGACACCATGATTTGATATCACCTTTTTTTGTAACCTTTACTAATACACGGTTTCCAGGTAAAGAGAAACCATCTGAAACAATTGTGGACCAGTCAGCTGTCATTTAATGAGAAAGAGCTAAGAAATCCCTTCAGTGCCCCACGGGGAATCACCACTATCACCATTTACTAATGATGATGAAGCAAATCAAATCAAAGTTTATTTGTCACATGCGCCGAATACAACAGACCTTACAGTGAAATGCTTACTTACAGGTTCTAACCAATAGTGCAAAAAAGGTATTAGGTGAACAATAGGTAAGTAAAGAAATAAAACAACAATAAAACAACAGGCTATATACAGTAGCGAGGCTATAAAAGTAGCGAGGCTACATACAGACACCAGTTTCAGGTTGATTGAGGTAGTATGTACATGTAGATATGGTTAAAGTGACTATGTATATACAGTGGGGAGAACAAGTCTTTGATGCACTGCCGATTTTGCAGGTTTTCCTACTTACAAAGCATGTAGAGGTTTGTAATTTTTATCATAGGTACACTTCAACTGTGAGAGACGGAATCTAAAACAAAAATCCAGAAAATCACATTGTATGATTTTTAAGTAATTCATTTGAATTTTATTGCATGACATAAGTATTTGATACATCAGAAAAGCAGAACTTAATATTTTGTACAGAAACCTTTGTTTGCAATTACAGAGATCATATGTTTCCTGTAGTTCTTGACCAGGTTTGCACACACTGCAGCAGGGATTTTGGCCCACTCCTCCATACAGACCTTCTCCAGATCCTTCAGGTTTCGGGGCTATCGCTGGGCAATACGGACTTTCAGCTCCATTCAAAGATTTTCTATTGGGTTCAGGTCTGGAGACTGGCTAGGCCACTCCAGGACCTTGAGATGCTTCTTACGGAGCCACTCCTTAGCTGCCCTGGCTGTGTGTTTCGGGTCGTTGTTATGCTGGAAGACCCAGCCACGACCCATCTTCAATGCTCTTACTGAGGGAAGGAGGTTGTTGGCCAAGATCTCGAGATACATGGCCCCATCCATCCTCCCCTCAATACGGTGCAGTCGTCCTGTCCCCTTTGCAGAAAAGTATCCCCAAAGAATGATGTTTCCACCTCCGTTGTTCACGGTTGGGATGGTGTTCTTGGGGTTGTACTCATCCTTCTTCTTCCTCCAAACACAGTGAATGGAGTTTAAAAGCCCTATTTTTGTCTCATCAGACCACATGACCTTCTCCCATTTCTCCTCTGGATCATCCAGATGGTCATTGGCAAACTTCAGACGGGGCCTGGACATGCGCTGGCTTGAGCAGGGGGACCTTGCGTGCGCTGCAGGATTTTAATCCATGACGGCGTAGTGTATTACTAATGGTTTTCTTTGAGACTGTGGTCCCAGCTCTCTTCAGGTCATTGACCAGGTCCTGCCGTGTAGTTCTGGGCTGATCCCTCACCTTCCTCATGATCATTGATGCCCCACGAGGTGAGATCTTGCATGGAGCCCCAGACCGAGGGTGATTGACCGTCATCTTGAACTTCTTCCATTTTCGAATAATTGCACCCACAGTTGTTTCCTTCTCACCAAGCTGCTTGCCTATTGTCCTGTAGCCCATCCCAGCCTGGTGCAGGTCTTAAATTTTACCCCTGATGTCCTTACATAGCTCTCTGGTCTTGGCCATTGTGGAGTCTGTTTGATTGAGTGTGTGGACAGATGTCTTTTATACAGGTAACGAGTTCAAACAGGTGCAGTTAATACAGGTAATGAGAACAGGAGGCCTTCTTAAAGAAAAACTAACAGGTCTGTGAGAGACAGAATTCTTACTGGTTGGTAGGTGATCAAATACTTATGTCATGCAGTAAAATGCAAAATAATTACTTAAAAATCATACAATGTGATTTTCTGGATTTTTGTTTTAGATTCCGTCTCTCACAGTTGAAGTGTACCTATGATGAACATTACAGACCTCTACATGCTCAGTAGTACAGAGAACAGTCTATGACTGGGGTGGCTGGGGTCTTTGACAATTTTTAGGCCCTTCCTCTGACACTGCCTGGTGTAGAGGTCCTGGATGGCAGGCAGCTTAGCCCCAGTGATGTACTGGGCCGCACGCACTGCCCTCTGTAGTGCCCAGCGGTCAGAGGCCGAGCAATTGCCATACCAGGCAGTGATGCAACCAGGATGCTCTCGATGTTGCGGCTGTAGAACCTTTTGCGGATCTCAGAAAGCATGACAAATCTTTTTAATTTCCTGAGGAGGAATAGGCTTTGTCGTGCCCTCTGTGTCGTCGTTGTCGGTGATCAGGCCTACCACTGTTGTGTCGTCTGCAAACTTAATGATGGTGTTGGAGTCGTGCCTGGCCATGCAGTCGTGGGTGAACAGGGAGTTCAGGAGGGGACCTAGCAAGCACCCCTGGGGAGCTCCAGTGTTGAGGATCAGCGTGGCAGATGTGTTGCTACCTACCCTCACCACCTGGGGGTGGTCCATTAGGAAGTCCAGGATCCAGTTGTAGAGAGAGGTGTTTAGTCCCAGGATCCTTAGCTTAGTGATGAGCTTTGAGGGTACTATGTTGTTGAACGCTGAGCCGTAGTCAATGAATAGCAGTCTCACATAAGTGTTCCTTTTATCCATGTGGGATGCATTTGTGTTCTTGGGCACAGGGACTATGGTGGTCTGCTTGAAATATGTTGGTATTACAGACTCAATCAGGGACATGTTGAAAATGTCAGTGAAGACACCTGCCAGTTGGTCAGCACATGCCCGGAGCACACGTCCTGGTAATCCGTCTGGCGCCGCAGCCTTGTGTATGTTGATTTGTTTAAAGGTCCTACTCACGTCGGCTACGGAGAGCGTGATCACACAGTCGTCCGGAACAGCTGATGCTCTCATGCATGCTTCGGCTTTGCTTGCCTCAAAGCGAGCATAGAAGTGGTTTATCTAGTCTGGTAAGCTCGTGTCACTGGGTAGCTCGCAGGTGTGCTTCCCTTTGTAGTCTGTAATAGTTTGCAAGCCCTGCCACATAAGACGAGCGTCGGAGCCGGTGTAGTATGATTCAATCTTAGCCCTGTATTGACGCTTTGCCTGTTTGATGGTTCGTCGCAGGGCATGGCAGGATTTCTTGTCAGCTTCCGGGTTAAGAGTCCCGCAGCTTGAAAGCGGCAGCTCTACCCTTTAGCTCAGTGCGAATGTTGCCTGTAATCCATGGCTTCTGGTTGGGGTATGTACGTACAGTCACTGTGGGGATGAAAAGGAGTGTGAACTGCTTAGTGGACAGTGACTAAGCACAAACAGAATAATATCCTGACCTTGGCTTGTATGGTGGTGGAAGGACAATGAAGATGTGAAAGGATACATACAGGTGGCATAGAGGGAATGAGAGAACGAAGATCGTTGCTGGTCCGTATCAAAGTAGCCTAATGATAAGGTTGACCTTCAGTTTGCTGCTACAGGCACTGAGAATAAAGCATTACCATCATAATGATTAGGCATCATAAAAAGACTGGTTGCCTCTGGTTCAGAGCCACCGCGCACACTGGCCGAGATTTATTATCCCTTATCTCTCACTCTCCCCCTGACCTCCAAAAACTGATCATACAGAAACCGTCTCTGTGATATAGATGCTGCTAGGAGGATGGCTGCCAAAGTACTGCACCATTTGAGATTCCTCCCACATGGCACTCACAGCTTTCTCCTCCTCCGCCACCAGCTCATTGCATCCGGCTGAGAGGACAGCTCTTTATTCAGTGCAGTCCAACACACTCAAGCCAGGGAATGAGTTACGCTGTGTGTGATGCATTGTAATAACCCGAAACAGAGAGCAACAAATCTGATCTCTTTAACACTAATGCAGACCTCTAAATGGGGGTCGTTGCAGTTGCGTACAAAATTGCCATATCATCCCTGCAGTGTCAGACTGAGGGGGGTGCAGGCCAGGAGAGGGTTAATCCCTGTCTACAGTCTGCCGGCCAGGATATTCCATTAACCAAGTAAGAGGAGGGACGGGTGATTATGCAGAAGGGTCAATTTCCCATTCTGCCGTTCTCTCGGTGTCCATGCACCCTTTCTCTCCATCTCTCGGTCAGTCCAAGCCTGGCTGGGCGGCAGAGACACATTCATGTAACTATGTTGTCTATCGTGTTGGGGCAGGGGAGGCAAAAGACAGGGGGCTGCAGAGGGGCCCAAGGTCGGCTAACCAAGTTGCTGAGCTGGAACAATGGCGGTGTGGCTGCGACATACTGGTGGGGGCTGGGGGTAGCGGCAGGGTCCTAGTTGAAAGACTCTTGCGGAGCAAAGTTCACCGCCACAGCTGTCGCCTGCCAGCAGCGGGAAATGCGATTGTGAGTCACACACACTCCTTCTCCTCTGGGAGAGAAAACAAAGTTGTCTGCTCACACACCAGCTAGCTGCTACACCTCTTATCTCAGTCTTTGGACCACAGGGGACTTTTACTGTACTCTATTTGATTGCAGCATGACTGAGGTTTGTGGCATTGTGTTATGTGGTATAAAAATAATGCCAATATATTGAAGGTCATGATGAATGACACCATCACCATTGTAGAATGTGATGAACGGTCCCTTTGAAGCGACACGTGGTGCAGTGATTTTGGGGGATATCATGGTGTGCATTAGGGGAGGGGTGAGTGGGTCACCAGATGGCCAGTCTTTCATATGTACACAGACAGATCCCTCGGAAGGGCAGAGATATGCTCTAGCCTGGTCATGGTCCAGCCACAGCAACAACAAGCTCGGGAGGAAGCAGAGATTTGTTGTTCAAATCAAAATCAAATCAAAGTTTATTGGTTGCGTACATCTCTGGCCCCCCAATGGTGGAACAAACTCCCTCACGACGCCAGGACAGCGGAGTCAATCACCACCTTCCGGAGACACCTGAAACCCCACCTCTTTAAGGAATACCTAGGATAGGATAAAGTAATCCTTCTCACCCCCCTTAAAAGATTTAGATGCACTATTGTAAAGTGGCTGCTCCACTGGATGTCATAAGGTGAATGCACCAATTTGTAAGTCGCTCTGGATAAGAGCGTCTGCTAAATGACTTAAAATGTAATGTAAATGTACATAGTTTAGCAGGCGTTATAGCGGTGCAGCGAAACGCTTATGTTACTAGCTCCTAGTAAAATGGCCAAATTAAAATGATACATTACAAAAGGAAGAAATCAAGAACAGCGGGATGAATGTTCATGAGTCACATTGGGGGACTAGGTCGCTTTTTGAGGAGAAAAATGATGGATGCAGGGGTCACTAGCAAGGGGTATGTGGCTACACAGGGGTAACTAACATTCTAGTGCAATTCATCTTGGTGCACTGGTCGATGAGTATGTATGGAGTTATGGAAGAGAATCCTGCGGAATCCACAGATCCCCACATAGTTGCAAGCCTCACCTTTAGCTGGCAGCAGAGTAGGGCCAGCGGACACACCACACCACCTGTCGCCCCTTCCCCTTGCCCGCCACAGTGGGTGCAGCGCCAGGCAGACGGATCAGCACTCCGGCTGGCGCAGCCCAGACACAGAGGTAGCAGTGGGGTCGGGGAGAGATTGGACTCCCTGGGGAGTACTTGGTGGATTAGTGGGGCTCTGGGTCTGCAGGCGGGGGTGAGACGTGTAGGAGGTATATGAAGGGAAGGAGGCCTTGGCGAAGAACCTGTCCCTCTCTCTCAATACAGTAGAGATCGGGGTGAGACGCCGGCCAAGAAAATATATATCTCACACAGCACGATGCCTTAGGTGGAGGGAGCCGTGAGCCAAGAACCTGTCTCTCAGTACAACAAAGTAGTGTACCCAGATAGCCAGGCTGTGGTTAACAACGGAGAACTCTGACACAGTTGACTAGGTTCCCAGTTCTCCGGAAATGTCCAAGTGGTCCCCCGTGCCAAGCCCAAGCTGAGCGTAGCTGAGCAACGGCAAGAGTTGAGGGCCTCTCCATGGAGAGAGTGGATGTTTTCATTCTCATTCTCAACATTGTTCCGTCTGCGAAGCTTAGCTCAGTGCCACTCCGCTTTAATTGTCATAGCATATTGAAAAGAGGCGATGATTATGGAGAATATAATTTTCAAAGGGTTTATAGAGAGAATGGTCTAATATTGTTCACTATGAGCAGTGCTTCATTTCCAGTGCTCCAATAGCATTGGGGTCTGAGTGTGGGAGGAGACCAACGGCACACTAGTGCAGAGCAAGCAGTTTTTCTCCATCTACACAGTGTGTGTTTGTGTGCTGTGTTTGCATACTGATCTCTGCCTCACACTCATCCCAGCGGTCCTGTGACCAGGCTGCGAGTCTGAGGCATCAGGCAGGAAAGGAGTGGTTTGGGTCCCGTCTGTCTGCTTATGGGGACTTAAAGAAAATATTCTCTTGATATTGTTTATAGGAAAAACATAACTGACGCACTGGTTTCAATTGAGAACAGACACCCATGCTCCAGTGAAATCCAGGCTTTAGGGAGACTGAAGAGGGGATGTCTGCAGATGAAGGTAACCAAACATCAACTCAAAGCTCCAGGCCTTGGGCCGTCTTCCCAGTCTGCACTGTTGCAGTACAAAGGATACAGCAGATACTGTTACTTAAAAGGTTACAGAAACACATGCATTTAATAACACATCACACATTCAGGCCAAAAGCTAGCCCTTTCCTGGGGGCATTGAGGTTGGCCACAGACCACAAGGGGAAACGAGAATGCTATGCAGCTGACCAAAAACGAGTGCTGAGCAATTAGTGCTTTCTGAGGTCGGTTCGGTTTCGGTTCGATTACAAAACAATATTTCACTGTTTCGATTTTGATTATTAAAACGTTAAATGCGCTGTGCATTATGTGGGTTAAATGCTGTAACAACACATAATAAAACAATAAATAAAAGTCCCATGATGGTAGTGCCTGTCCATTACTGCTTATCACCTATTAACCTTCATTCACATTACTTTACTCAAATATCTCACTTGTTGTGTATATTAAATGTGTTTTATTTGATTACTATTATTTCATTCCAAGTCATCATCTCATCTCTATAGAGCTGCTGCCTATACTGTCTTGACAAAATCACTATTTTGTAGATCTTCAAAGTAAATAAGGCACAACTGCTGAATACCAATTATCAATCATTTAGATCATGCACTTTCAGGTAAAGCTGCTCTCTATATCACGCATTATTTTATCTCTTCTGTAGCAGGCGTAAAAGAAACACAGACCGGACAAGTAGATGCGCAATGGATTATGGCCATTGTAGTTAATTACCGCATCTTATGCGCTAAACTATGTGGAATATTGGCCCTGTTGGAAACTCCCTACTACATTGCACAGTTCAGGCTGTATCTGATTAATTTCTAGAGAAATTCACAGGGGGAAAAAAATGTTTATTGCTCAGTACTACCAAAAACAGATATCTGGAGGCAAGTGTCCTTCCTTACCACCTCAACAGCCTCTGTTCAATACGCACCTGGAGCACATCAGCGTTGTTGAGGATTGAGTCAGTGGCCGTTTCAAAGTGGGACTGTTCCCTAAGAAATGTCCCTGGCCTCTACTGTATTGGATTGCAAGGTGGTCGGCACCAGTCATGCCTATTAACCATCTTTGGCTCTGAGAGTCCTACAGTTCTCAGCCTATAACATTCTATTTCATTAGCATAGGGTAGCCAGGGGTCAAGAACCTGTGGCACCAGGAGAGTTCAGGATCGGCAGAGCTCCCTGTATACCTCGGTGTTGTTCTTTTATGACCGGAGTGCATATGAAACCTATTTTACAAGAAAAAAACTGCAATGTACAGCCTCGCAAAAACAAACCAATATCTTCAGCACCACCAGAGGGACAGAGGAGACAGTTTTTTTTTTACCCTGTGACCTGAGTCATTAAAGTCACAGGATCATACATCAACCAAAACACACAGTACTGTGCAACAGTTTTAGGCAGGTGTGGAAAAAAACTGTAACGTAAGAATGCTTTAAAAAATAGACATGTTAATAGTTTAGAATTATCAATTAACAAAATGCAAAGTGAATGAACAGACGAAAAATCTACATCAAATCAATATTTGGTGTGACCAAGCTTTGCCTTCAAAACAGCATCAAGTCTTCTAGGTTCACTTCTAGGTACACACAGTTTTTGAAGAAACTCAGCAGGTAGGTTGGCCCAAACATCTTGGAGAACTAACCACAGTTCATCTGTGGATTTAGGCAGCCTCAGGTACTTCTCTCTCTTCATGTAATCCCAGACAGACTTGATGATGTTGAGATCAGGGCTCTGTGGGGGCCGTACCATCACTTCCAGGACTCCTTTTCTTCTTTACGCTGAAGATAGTTCTTAATGATTTTCGCTGTATGTTTGGGGTCGTTGTCACGCTGCAGAATACATTTGGGACCAATCAGATGACTCCCTGATGGTATCTGCCTTTACTTATCAGCATTGAGGAGACCATTCATTCTGACCAAATCCCCAACTCCATTTGCAGAAATGCAGCCCCTAACTTGCAAGGAACCTCCACAATGCTTCACTGTTGCCTGCAGACACTCATTCATATACTGCTCTCCAGTCCTTCGGCGAACAAACTACCAAACTAGTAATCCCTCTCACCCCCCCTTCCCCTGAAAAGATTTAGATGCACTACTGTTCCACTGGAGGTCATAAGGTGAATGCACAAACTACCTTAAATGTAAATGTAAATGTTCTGCTAGACAAATATTTCAAATTTTGGCTCATCAGTCCAGAGCACTTGCTGCCATTTTTATGCACCCAGTTCCTGTGTTTTCATGCATAGTTGAGTCGCTGTGCCTTGTTTCGGAGGTATGGCTTTTTGGGCGCAAATCGTCCATGAAGGCGACTTCTGACCAGACTTCTCCGGACAGTAGATGGGTGTACCAGGGTCCCACTGTTTTCTGCCAATTCTGAGCTGATGGCACTGCTGGACATCTTCTGTTTGCTAAGGGAAGTAAGCAGGATGTTTCTTCCATTTGCTGCAGTAAGTTTCCTTGGCCGACCACTGCGTCTACGCCCTCAATGTTGCCCGTTTGTGCTTCTTTGTGCTTCTTCAAAAGAGCTTTGACATCTGGAAACCCCTGTTTGCCTTGACATTTCGGTCTGGGAAAGACCTTACTGAGACACTGGCTTGTAGGCCTCTCCAGGTCTCACACTCATTGTGACATTTGGTGGAGGATCTGTGATGATCTGGAGGTGCTTCAGCAAGGCTGGAATCGGACAGATTTGTCTTTGTGAAGGATGCATGAATCAAACCACGTACAAGGTTGACCTGGAAGAAAACTTGCTTCCATCTGCTCTGGCAATGTTCCCCAACTCTGAGGATTGTTTTTTCCAGCAGGAGAATGCTCCATGACACGCAGCCAGGTCAATCAACATTGTGGATGGAGGACCACCAGATCAAGAGCCTGTCATGGCCAGCCCAATCTCCAGACCTGAACCCCATTGGAATGTGATCAAGAAGAAGATGGATGGTCACAAGCCATCAAACAAAGCCGAGCTGCTTGAATTTTTGCGCCAGGAATGGCATAAAGTCACCCAACATCAATGTGAAAGACTGGTGGAGAGCATGCCAAGACGTATAAAAGCTGTGATTGAAAATCAGGGTAATTCCACCAAATACTGATTTCTGAACTATTCCAAAGTTAAAACGTTAATATTGTGTTGTTTAAAAATGAAAATGAACTTATTTTCTTTATTCGAGGTCTGACAACACTGCAACGTTTTTGTTATTTTGACCAGTTGTCATTTTCTGCAAATAAATGACCTAAATGACTATATTTGTATTTTGGGAGAAATGTTGTCAGTAGTTTATATAATAAAACAAAAATGTTCATTTTACCCAAACACATACCCATACATAGTTAAACCAGAGAAACTGATCATTTTGCAGTGGTCTCTTCATTTTATCCATAACTGTATATATAATGTTCTCTACAAAATATCCTCTATATAATATCTATATACAGTGCCTTGCGGAAGTATTCGGCCCCCTTGAACTTTGCGACCTTTTGCCACATTTCAGGCTTCAAACATAAAGATATAAAACTGCATTTTTTTTGTGAAGAATCAACAACAAGTGGGACACAATCATGAAGTGGAACGACATTTATTGGATATTTCAAACTCTTTTAACAAATCAAAAACTGAAAAATTGGGTGTGCAAAATTATTCAGCCCCCTTAAGTTAATACTTTGCAGCGCCACCTTTTGCTGTGATTACAGCTGTAAGTCGCTTGGGGTATGTCTATCAGTTTTGCACATCGAGAGACTGACATTTTTCCCCATTCCTCCTTGCAAAACAGCTCGAGCTCAGTGAGGTTGGATGGAGAGCATTTGTGAACAGCAGTTTTCAGTTCTTTCCACAGATTCTCGATTGGATTTAGGTCTGGACTTTGACTTGGCCATTCTAACACCTGGATATGTTTATTTTTGAACCATTCCATTGTAGATTTTGCTTTATGTTTTGGATCATTGTCTTGTTGGAAGACAAATCTCCGTCCCAGTCTCAGGTCTTTTGCAGACTCCATCAGGTTTTCTTCCAGAATGGTCCTGTATTTGGCTCCATCCATCTTCCCATCAATTTTAACCATCTTCCCTGTCCCTGCTGAAGAAAAGCAGGCCCAAACCATGATGCTGCCACCACCATGTTTGACAGTGGGGATAGTGTGTTCAGGGTGATGAGCTGTGTTGCTTTTACGCCAAACATAACGTTTTGCATTGTTGCCATAAAGTTCAATTTTGGTTTCATCTGACCAGAGCACCTTCTTCCACATGTTTGGTGAGTCTCCCAGGTCGCTTGTGGCAAACTTTAAACAACACTTTTTATGGATATCTTTAAGAAATGGCTTTCTTCTTGCCACTCTTCCATAAAGGCCAGATTTGTGCAATATACGACTGATTGTTGTCCTATGGACAGAGTCTCCCACCTCAGGTGTAGATCTCTGCAGTTCATCCAGAGTGATAATGGGCCTCTTGGCTGCATCTCTGATCAGGCTTCTCCTTGTATGAGCTGAAAGTTTAGAGGGACGGACAGGTCTTGGTAGATTTGCAGTGGTCTGATACTCCTTCCATTTCAATATTATCGCTTGCACAGTGCTCCTTGGGATGTTTAAAGCTTGGGAAATCTTTTTGTATCCAAATCTGCCTTTAAACTTCTTCACAACAGTATCTCGGACCTGCCTGGTGTGTTCCTTGTTCTTCATGATGCTCTCTGCGCTTTTAACGGACCTCTGAGACTATCACAGTGCAGGTGCATTTATACGGAGACTTGATTACACACAGGTGGATTGTATTTATCATCATTAGTCATTTAGGTCAACATTGGATCATTCAGAGATCCTCACTGAACTTCTGGAGAGAGTTTGCTGCACTGAAAGTAAAGGGGCTGAATAATTTTGCACGCCCAATTTTTCAGTTTTTGATTTGTTAAAAAAGTTTGAAATATCCAATAAATGTCGTTCCACTTCATGATTGTGTCCCACTTGTTGTTGATTCTTCACAAAAAAATACAGTTTTATATCTTTATGTTTGAAGCCTGAAATGTGGCAAAAGGTTGCAAAGTTCAAGGGGGCCGAATACTTGCGCAAGGCACTGTATACAGTGCATTCAGAAATTATTCAGACCCCTTATTATAAAATGCATTAAATATTTCCCCCCTCAATCTACACACAATACCTCAAAATGAACAAGAGAAAACAGGTTTTTTGAATTATCTGCACATTTATAAAAAAAATAATAATAATAAACAGAAATAACTTATTTACATAGGTATTCAGACCCTTTGCTATGAGATTCAAAATTGAGCTCAGGTGCTTCCTGTTTCCATTGATCATCCTTGAGATGTTTCTTCAACTTGATTAGAGTCCACCTGTGGTAAATTCAATTGATTGGACATGGTTTGGAAAGGCAGACACCTGTCAATATAAGGTCCCACAGTTGACAGTGCATGTCAGAGCAAAAACCAAGCCATGAGGTTGATGGAATTGTCCGTAGAGCTCCAAAACAGGATTGTGTCAAGGCACAGATCTGGGGAACGGTAGCAAAAAATGTCTGCAGTGTTGAAGGTCCCCAAGAACACAGTAGCCTACATCATTCTTAAATGGAGGAGTTTGGAACCACCAAGACTTCCTAGAGCTGGCCTCCCAGCCAAACTGAGCAAACAAGGGAGAAGGGCCTTGGTCAGGTAGGTGACCAAGAACCTGATGGTCACTCTGACAGAGCTCTAGATTTCCTGTATAGAGAAGGGAGAACCTTCCAGAAGGACAACGATCTCTACAGCACTCCACCAATCAGGCCTTTATAGTAGAGTCGCCAGACGGAAGCCCCTCCTCAGTAAAAAGCCCATGACAGCCTGCTTGGAGTTTGCCAAAAGGCACCTAAAGGACTCTCAGACCATGAGGAACAAGATTCTCTGGTCTGATGAAACCAAGATTGAACTATTTGGCCTGAATACCAAGCTTCATGTCTGGAGAAAACCTGGCACTATCCCTACGGTGAAGCATGGTGGTGGCAGCATCATGCTGTGGGGATGGTTTTCAGCGGCAGGGACTATGAGATTAGTCAAGATTGAGGGAAAAATGAACGGAGCAAAGTACAGAGAGATCCTTGATGAAAACTTGCTCCAGAGTGCTCAGGACCTCAGACTGGGAAGGTTCACCTTCCAACAGGACAATGATCGTAAGCACACAGCCAAGACAACGAAGGAGTGGCTTCTGGGACATTTCTCTGAATGTCCTTGAGTGGCCCAGCCAGAGCCCAGACTTGAACCCGATCTAACATCTCTGTAGACCTGAAAATAGCGGTGCAGCAACGCTCCCCATCCAACTTGACAGCGCTTACAAAGATCTGCTCAGAAGAATGGGAGAAACTCCGCAAATACAGGTGCCAAGCTTGTAGCATCATACCCAAGAAGAATCGAGGCTGTAATCACTGTCAAAGGTGTTCCAACAAAGTACTGCGTAAAGGGTCTGAATACTTATGTAAATATGGCATTTTAATTTTTTATAAATTAGCACAAATTTCTACAAACCTGTTTTTGTTTTGTCATTATGGAGTATTGTGTGTAGATAGATGAGGGGGAAAAAACTATTACATTTTTGAATCAGGCTGTAACGTAACGAAATGTGGAAAAAGTCAACAGGTCTGAATACTTTCCGAATGCACTATATATATCATATAAATCTCTCAGAATAAAATGAATATCTCCCCCTCCAAACTGTGTCAGGGTGTAATTGTCTAAAATAGAAATACACTTCTCTGCAGGCAGCACATGCTGCTTCTAGGCTGCCATGACATGCTAACTACTAATTACAGCAGTCTACTTCCCCCCCTGGTAACTCATGCATTGCTTTACTTGATCTGAGGAAATGTGAAAAAATAACAAAATATGACGCCTAAGGAGGTTAAAATAAATGTTTTAAAAGAGTTGGAGGGAGAGAAAGAGATGGAGGGAGAGACAGTGAAATGGAAGAGCGACAAAGGCATCCAGATTAGATTTGGGCAGTATACCGTATATACGTATACTGGGGTATATGGAAATAGTTCACAGTAGAGGTCGACTGATTAATCGGAATGGCCGATAATTAGGGCCGATTTCAAGTTTTCATAACAATCGTAAATCGGTATTTTTGGGGGCCGATTTCCGATGATTATTTTTTTTTTTTATACCTTTATTTAACTAGGCAAGTCAGTTAAGAACACATTCTTATTTTCAATGACGGCCTAGAAACTGTGGGTTAACTGCCTTGTTCAGGGGCAGAACGACAGATTTTCACCTTGTCAGCTCAGGGGATTCAATCTTGCAACCGTACAGTTAACGAGTGCAACGCTCTAACCATTGCACTCCACGAGGAGCCTGCCTGTTACGCGAATGCAGTAGAAGCCAAGGTAAATTGTTAGCTAGCATTAAACTTATCTTATAAAAAACAATCAAACATAATCAATAGTTATAATTACTAATCCAGTTTAGCAGGCAATATTAACCAGGTGAAATTGTGTCATTTCTCTTGCGTTCATTGCACGCAGAGTCAGGGTATATGCAACAGTTTGGGCTGCCTGGCTTATTGCAAACTAATTTGCCTGAATTTTACGTAATTATGACATAACATTGAAGGTTGTGAAATGTAACAAGAATATTTAGACTTAGGGATGCCACCCGTTAGATAAAATACAGAACGGTTCCGTATATTTCACTGAAATAATAAACGTTTTGTTTTCTAAATGATAGTTTCCGGATTTTACCATATTAATGACCAAAGGCTCGTATTTCTGTGTGTTATTATGTTATAATTAAGTCTGATTTGATAGAGCAGTCTGACTGAGCAGCAGCAGGCTCATAATAATTCATTCAAACCGCACTTTTGTGCGTTTTGCCAGCAGCTCTTCATAAGCACAGCGCTGTTTATGACTTGAAGCCTATCAGCCTAATGGCTGGTGTAACCAATGTGAAATGGCTAGCTAGTTAGCTGGGTGTGCGCTAATACCGTTTCAAACGTCACTCGCTTTTAGATTTGGAGTAGTTATTCCCATGGCGCTGCAAGGGCCGCGGCTTTTGTGGAGCGATGGGTAACGCTGCTTCGAGTGTGGCTGTTGTTGATGTGTTCCTGGTTCGAGCCCAGGTAGGGACGAGGAGCGGGACGGAAGCTATACTGTTACACTGGCAATACTATAGTGCCTATAAGAACATCCAATAGTCAAAGGTATATGAAATACAAATGGTATAGAGAGAAATAGTCCTATAAATACTATATTAACTACAACCTAAAACCTCTTACCTTGGAATATTGAAGTCTCAAGTTAAAAGGAACCACCAACTTTCATATGTTCTCATGTTCTGAGCAAGGAACTTAAACGTTAGCTTTTTTACATGGCACACATTTTTACATGGCACATACATGGCACATATTGCATATTGGCACATATTACTTTCTTCTCCAACACTTTTTGCATTATTTAAACCAAATTGAACATGTTTCATTATTTATTTGAGGCTAAATTGATTTTATTGATGTATTATATTAAGTTAAAATAAGTGTTCATTCAGTAATTTGTTGTAATTGTCATAATTACAAATATTACACATTTTTTGGTCCTCAAATAATCGGTATCGGTATCGTCGTTGAAAAATCATAATCGGTCGACCTCTAGTTCACAGGATGGTTTTTCAATACCGTCATTACCATTGAAACTATTTCCTTGAAGTTTAACACATTTGAATATTTGTAGCTACTAAGTAAATGCCTGCACTCAACTTGTGCAATCAGTTAGGAGATCAAGACTGCGTTCTTCATTTCACCTGTCACATTTTTCATAATGAAGCTTACCGGTAGTCCCCAGTCACGTGGTGTATGTTTACAAGCACACAACAACGACAGACCGGAGCCTTGTGAGTCACACGCTGTTGTGCAGCACGCGCCAGGTAATGTAGTTACATTCACAACTAAATGTTTGCCAGATAGATATCTTATAACTAAGTTAACTGTCTAAAGGTTGCTAAATGCTCTGCAGTTCTGCATTTTGTTTGCTAATTTAGTGGTTCGCTTCTTTGTTTGGTAACAACAGAGAATCCCCTCCCGGATCAAGAGCAGGGTTTCCTTTAGGAAAATGTGACCCTGGACATTTGACGGGCACCATTTTAATTTACCAGGACACCCATATCCATTGGGTGCGTAACCTGATTAGGGCGTCCACACACGGTGCTCAGAATGACAGAAATCCCATTTAGATTATGGTAATTTATTTTAACAGAACACGCAAGTTGAGGATGCAACGACCTGCGTACTTCTTACTGAATTCCACTGCACACTTTGAAGATGTTACATTTACTTTTCCTCAGCCAACAAGATGCGTAACGAACAGCAAAAAAGTTGGCCTATTCTATTGGTCAGCTTGTCGAGAAAGACATAGCACAAAAAGACTGACAGTTGTGGGACGATAGATCCCAAATTCATACAACCAGCAGGAGGCCTAGGCCTAGAAACAATTCTAAAGCAATGAGTCTGATGCAACAGATCAGAACATTTAGCTTAAAATGTCAATAAACAATTATTTATTCACATTATAACCACAGCAATGTGCCCAGTGCAGTAGGCTACGTGTGAAAATTTGTTTCATAATGCAATTAGTGGTAAAATACAGTTAGAAATGTAGAAATATGTGATTTCTAATATGCAACAACTAGCATGGGTTGCTAAAATGACTAGGATTGTCCCTTTGACTACCGGACAATGAAAGAAAGTTGAAAACCAATAGAACATGAGAGAAATAGGCTACTGGTTTCAATGGCATATGGAAGTCTTTATAAAACAATACGCTACTGGTTTCAATGGTATATGGAAGTCTTTATAAAACAATACGCTACTGGTTTCAATGGCATATGGAAGTCTTTATAAAACAATACGCTACTGGTTTCAATGGCATATGGAAATCTTTATAAAACAATACGCTACTGGTTTCAATGGCATATGGAAGTCTTTATAAAACAATACGATACTGGTTTCAATGGCATATGGAAGTCTTTATAAAACAATACGCTACTGGTTTCAATGGCATATGGAAATCTTTATAAAACAATACGCTACTGGTTTCAATGGCATATGGAAGTCTTTATAAAACAATACGATACTGGTTTCAATGGCATATGGAAGTCTTTATAAAACAATACGCTACTGGTTTCAATGGCATATGGAAGTCTTTATAAAACAATACGCTACTGGTTTCAATGGCATATGGAAGTCTTTATGAAAGTAATTGCCTCCACAGATATGGTCAGATTTGCCTAGGTGACTTTGAAGCAAACTATTTTCAACACGCAATTTAAAATTAATGTGCAATGATTGGGCTTATAAAAGCGCTGTCTGACAGATTTACCGTTCAAAAGCTCTGTATCTGTATGCTATGCATGTGTGCTAAATAAGATACATAACAAATATACACCAGCGCCAATTTCATCAAACTAAATTATGCAAATGAACCTATAGACCAAAAAGCATGACCAGTCAAATGTATTTACATCCACTAGTATTTCCATCAATGAATAGGCTGAAAAGCATTATTTCGCTATGGGATTTTTTTAATCCTTGCCAAAGACAGGCTGGTGCCGATTTTATTTCTCTGCTTTTCAAATTTTTTATGGGCCAAAAGGCAGCTATTACCTGCTAACGGAGACCCTGATCAAGAGCCTTGCTGTCTAATATTTGTTTTGTTCATGCAGCAAACTGTGAGTAGCATTTGGTTTGTTACTTGTAGAACTTTATTAGCAGGGATGGCTGTCCTGCCAATAGTTTAGGATAAAATGTATAAAATGTTCGCAATGCTCTCGTTAGCATTTAGTTAGCATTCCCTATGGGATTTTACATGTACCTGTTAGCATTGCTAACCTGCGGATTAAAGATGCTCAGTTGAGTAGCCTAGGGGTAGCCTAGTGATTAAGAGCATTGGGCCTGTAATCGAACGGTTGCTGGTTCGAATGCACGAGCCAGCAAGGTGAAAAAAATCTGCCGTTCTTCCCTTGAGCAAGTCAGGTAACTCCCAAAAAAACAACTGTTCCCGGCATACATTAAAGCATAAATAAACCGAAATTAGGCAAACTATACACATTTCAGAAACCAAGAAATGGTGATTTCTGCATAGTGCATCTTTAAATGTGCAATACACATTTCGGTTGAATGCATTTGTGCAACTAAGTATCCCCCTTTCCCTTTTTGAAAATAGCACCCTTAGTGTTCAGTGCCGGTAATACGGAATATCCCAGGATGGCACATAGCCGGTATGACAATCTGGATACCGCCCAAACCAAATACAGATCCAGCGAACTTGACAGTAGGGCTGTCTCTGACAAAAAAAAATCTTGGTCGACTGAGAGTCATCTGTAGAACGTGTATTTTTTCCATATATAGACACACCCTATGTCTTTGAATAAAATCCAACTATATACACTGAGCTTGTCTGATGCTTTAAGCATACTGTTTGATTAAATAATTAAGACACAAATAGCTCAAGAGGGAGCCCGATGGCCACGCTGTGTTAAAACCAAATGACAGCAAGTGCCTCTGTGAACAGGCACCGCAGCACAGCAAGTGTTTATCGCGCTGTCCGTGCTGAATCTGCCACATAATTACAGCCATTTAGTTTCTTACTTGTTTCTCTGGCTGAAATGTTCTGTTACCAAAATACCTCATTTGTATAAAAAAAACATTTCCTTTTCCCGTCATCCCTTGCTCTCTTTACGTCAAACATGTATAACTGGCATGCACGTGACCAATAGGTCCTGACCTATAGCCTATCACAGTCAAACATGTATAACTGGCATGCACGTGACCAATAGGTCCTGACCTATAGCCTATCACAGTCAAACATGTATAACTGGCATGCACGTGACCAATAGGTCCTGACCTATAGCCTATCACAGTCAAACATGTATAACTGGCATGCACGTGACCAATAGGTCCTGACCTATAGCCTATCACAGTCAAACATGTATAACTGGACTGCACGTGACCAATAGGTCCTGACCTATAGCCTATCACAGTCAAACATGTATAACTGGCATGCACGTGACCAATAGGTCCTGACCTATAGCCTATCACAGTCAAACATGTATAACTGGCATGCACGTGACCAATAGGTCCTGACCTATAGCCTATCACAGTCAAACATGTATAACTGGACTGCACGTGACCAATAGGTCCTGACCTATAGCCTATCACAGTCAAACATGTATAACTGGCATGCACGTGACCAATAGGTCCTGACCTATAGCCTATCACAGTCAAATATGTATAACTGGCATGCACGTGACCAATAGGTCCTGACCTATAGCCTATCACAGTCAAACATGTATAACTGGCATGCACGTGACCAATAGGTCCTGACCTATAGCCTATCACAGTCAAACATGTATAACTGGCATGCACGTGACCAATAGGTCCTGACCTATAGCCTATCACAGTCAAACATGTATAACTGGCATGCATGTGACCAATAGGTCCTGACCTATAGCCTATCACAGTCAAACATGTATAACTGGACTGCACGTGACCAATAGGTCCTGACCTATAGCAAATCACAGTCAAACATGTATAACTGGCATGCACGTGACCAATAGGTCCTGACCTATAGCCTATCACAGTCAAACATGTATAACTGGCATGCACGTGACCAATAGGTCCTGACCTATAGCCTATCATAATCACATCAATACATTTGTTATAACAAACTCAGAACATCGTAACACATGTGACAGCATAATGGATGCGGAGGACATGAAAAAGAAAACGGGGGAATTGCTCTGGAGGGAAAGGGGAAGTCAGATGTGTGGAAGACATTTGACTTAGTCGTGGAAACTATTGGAGAAGATGAAAAAGGAGGGGATATAGGAACAAGTGCTGTGTGAGTATTGTGTACCAAACAGCTGCTTTTAGATCACTGTATTATCATTGTTTAGGAGCGAGAGCCAAATAAGAACAAGAAGATCAAGAAAAAGGAGGCTATAGGAGCGAGAGCTGCGTGCACATTATGTGTGACAAACAGGAGCAGCTAGATTACCATATCATTTTTCTGCCCGTTTGGAAAAGTGTAAACAACGGTAAATAAATTAAATATAATACCAGAGTCTGTTCTAACAAAAAAAACGTTGTAAAGATTTTATTACAGCAGAGCAAAGATTAAAAACAGCTGAATTTGTGACATTTCTTTATTCTACATTTTAAGGTTGCATGAGGCTTGGTGGTCACGAAATCAGTAGGCTATTAAACAAATAATCATTCTGACAACAGAAGCAGGATTTGTCTTATTGGTTATATAATGTAGATATATATGGATGATTTATAAAGCCAGGCACGTTTAACAGTTAGGCTATTGATTATAGACTTAATAAAGTTGGGGTTTCCTCTCTCCTCAATTTTCTTAGACAATTAAGGCAAGGGCTGCTTCCTTATGTCCTCACTCCGCTGCTGCCTCCGCCACATTGTTCTCAACACCAACATGCTGGTTAACTACGCCATTATGCACTAAGCAACATATAGAAAGGCGCCAATTCAACAGCGCCCTGAAGATTACGTTTCAGAACCAAGGACAGCGACCGCTATCCCTCACGGGAGAAAGCGCATTTGTTATAAAATATTATATTTATTAGTGTTGTTATACATGATATAACCATTTACAATATCAGTAGCACATGTCATAAGAGTGATGGGCTGTGCCATCTGTGGACAGGTGAAAAATAGACAGGTGTCTTGTGCACCATGAAAAACAAAATCTATTTACGACCAAACAATCGACCAGTTGACTAAATGTGGTCAGCCCTACTTGACAGGGAGTTATTTTTTAATCAAGTAGTGGATTAGGTACAGTACTACTGAAGGTTGAAAATATGCCAGTTATTCTGTGCCAGCTGTTGCTTATCTGCAGGGAGACAAAGAAGGCGCCTTCCCTGTGAAGGCGGTACAGTTAGTCTGTGTGAATGACTCAGCACGAGCCTCCCTCCCTGGCTGGCTGATTACTGCAGATCAGGCCCATTGGCAGGGAGCCATTACATTAGCACTATTAGCCACATGAATGGATGGAGCACCGACAGGGCCTCACTAAAGCCTGGTGCTCACCTAGCAATCTAGCCCCTGCCAGGAGTGTGTTGGACGGGGCATGGGGTTTGGGTTGAGAGGCCTTCTTGTCATTTCTAGCAGGTCAGTTACTATGATAAATGGCCCACTTTGTTACTAGTAGGGATCATCAACATTTTTTTATTGACCAAATGGTCAGGGGGCTGGTACATAATTACAAATAATTTGAAGCAAGAATCTCAAACCGATATAATATTTGACTAAAACATAATAATTTAAAACCATTTCTATATTATTCCATGTTTCTCTCTATTATGTGTGGGAATACTTGAACAGATTTCCAAAATTAAAATCACTTGGAGTTGATTTCCTGGTGTTTTAAAAGTATTTTAGCGATGTCCAACAATAAAACAATAAAACCTCTGCTTCATTAACATCCCAAAATGACCTCATCCCCGAGCTGTCCTTCTGCCTCTTATTGCAGCCACCTGGGTGGGGGACCACAGGAATAGCTGGTACTGTGGAACTGTGGAGGCAATCACAGTTGTCCTCCCTTCTCTCTGGGTCTCAGGCGGCTAACTGACTTTCCATCTATTCCAGGAATGCATGTCATGTCACTAAGTGGGTCGTAATCACAAGAGAAACGCTGGTTATCTGGGACATTGCTAATGCCATTGCCAACTTATTAGAACCCTGGGATATGGTGGTGTATCTAAGGACAAATGGTTTTGGGGGTCTCTGTGGGTTTGGTATTGGACAATGCTGGTTGATGTGATGGGTAGTTGGGTACAATATACCAAAAAGGGAGGGGAAAGGCTACTGGTTCACTTCAATAAGATACCAATGTAAGGTAAATAAGCCTACACCTGGTTTTCTCAAGTCAGAAGTCAAAAGCAGGACTTCTATCCTACTTACATAGATGAGGCCAGAGTAGTAGCGGTCCTTGAGGTTGTGCAGCACTGAAGCCTCGTTCAAACACGTGAGCTCAGCCATGTCCTCCACCTTACTGAACTTGGGAGGGTTCATCTTCTGGATATCGTCCTTGTTCACTATGGCCTTCTTGCTGTTCTCAGCTAGCTCCACCACCACCTCGTCGCCGCGCTCCTCGCGGATGCTGGCCGCCTCGAAGCCGTGGCGCTCCGAGGGGATCCATACGAGCTTCTTGGCCGTCCAGTCGGCCTGCGTGGCCGGGTTGCAGACCACGGCGCGGTCCACGAACAGGTACCGCTCCGGGTCCTCCTGCCCGCTCCGCTGTGCCATCTCTGGGGTACAACCAGAACACACTAGGACACCTGGACGGGAGACACAAACAGTTAACACATTGGTTGAGTTATACCCATTATTTAAATACTCAGGTCGACCCCTAGCCCCTACCGAAGCTCTCCTGTAGATATAATGATGAATGTGATGCCCAGGGGTAGTTTGGGATACAGGGTACCAGTAATCCTCAAAATCTGGAGCTTAAATACCAAAACAACAGACAGCTGAGCTGAGTTCTGAGGTCTCCTTGTAAATCAGACTCTCTCCTACAGTAACACATTCCCAGTCCAAGTACAGTACCCTCAGTGTGTCCCTCTCACCAACTCCCTCAAAAAGAGACTTTCCTCAGACAGCACACATGACAATTATCACCCTGATGTCTGAGCCAAGCTATGTGTGGGTAGACTAGAGACTCTCCCTCCACAGAGATAGATCCACAGTCTGTCTGTCATACACTGCATATGTATGACTTCTTCAGTTCAGCTAGGCTAGGGATTGGAAGGGAGAGCCAAGAGGGAAAGCTGACCCTAGACCAGTGTTTGGAGAACACTTCGGCCTCCTTCGCACCATGACTGCAGAAAAACAACATAATATATCCTCGCCTGAAGCATCCACGGAGGAGTGGAGGAATTGCAGTCTTCCATGTAGCCCAGCCCTGCTGAAATGCTTCACAGACCACCGCCACCAGCTTCTGTATCAGTATCTAGTGTTTACAGAGCCTGATTAAGCTGACTAGACCAGACTAAATAGGAAGAAGCAACCAAGCACACTTCCTGATCCAGGTAGTAGCCAAGCGTGCCATGTAATTTCTTACTGTGATAAGAATGATTGGGATATGATGTCATCAACTCCGATAACACTATCTTATTGTAATAGTCTATTACTGCTGACATGAGCTATTCAGCATTTCTAGACTGATAGTGGGAACATTTTCTGAAAACTATATGAACTTTTGATAAAGCCTATGGCTCGAGTAGATTAGGCTGTACTTGAGAATATTAACAGAAAATCAAGAGATGTATTGACGCCGCTCACACAACTGGGCATGCCAGCTTCAGCTGATGACGGCAAGCAGGGTGTTTACACCGTGTTGCTTCAACCCGAAACTGGGCCAGATCCCTGGATAGAGGGATCAGGGTGCAGCTAAGCGTACTGTCGTGCCACTGCATCCCCTCTCTACGTCTCAGAAAACCGCTATGATATCTGACCGCACGCCAAACAAGTCATCCAGCCAAGGCATTGCCAGCCTTTGTTGAAATTACCAAGCCCTTCGCTGCTAAACTTGCTGAGTAAACCTGGTTAGAATAAAATGCATTGCCCACATCACACTGATTCTTGCTGTAATGTTAGCTAGGTAACGTTAGCTAACATTGTCGGGCAAGCTCTGTATTTAGCTGCATTGGTGAGCATAGTTTATACAATATTGAATTTCCAAATAAAAGTTCAACTTCTATTATCATAACCGAGCAGTACATGAATGTGTTAAAATACCATATGTTAAGCACGAGCTAAAGCAATGAACATCAAAAGGAGTTCTGATGCATTTTAGGGTCCTCGCGCTGCATGCACCATCACTGAAATGTATAGCTGGAAATACATTTTAGAATGTCAATTAGTTTGCTATTATTAAAACGGTCACTTAATTCAATTGATGATTCTTTTTTTATCTGGAAAATGTCATTGAAACAATTGAGCATGTTAGCTAGCTAGCTAGTTTGATATCAACTAGCCAGCAAGGTTGACGTCTTCCATCGTTGAAAAGTCATGGCAAAATAATCCGTTAATAACCAGCTAACCACCCCGGCATCCCTGTGAAAACGACTCTAATAAACTCACCTGGTGCAGATGATAATGAAAGTCAGACACTTTTATGAATATACTGATAGTAAAGAACAAAGTAATATTCCTCAGAATTCTTTGAAATTTCTGCAAATATTCCCTTTTTTCGGCCGCTTCTCATCAATGGAACACCCCCACCATCCAACTTCTTCTCAACCAAACTCGCCATGCAGCACTTTTCTATTCCCGCCTCTAGGACCAGACGTGCGGCACACCCACTATTCAAAGATACAATATGATTGGATTCCACCGCCTGAAGTCTACAGGCGATTGGTTGAAATTCCGCCCGTTTGAAAACCTTGATATTCTTGATTATCCGCCCGAGCCATAGCGTTTCACCTGCAGACGGGTGGATGCTGCCATGAGATACTTGCAGCGAATAAATTGGATAATAATTGGATAATATCAAACGAAAAAGGCCCATTCACTGGTCTTTGACATGTCCATCACATACCACATCCTCTGAATATGAATTCTCCACCCCATCAATTTGTTTGCACCGAGTTAAACTCAAGTTATTGTGATGAAGTGGTAAAGCATCTCCCACAACAAATTGCCTTTCGATTGATTATTACACCCAAATTACGATATTTTTCCGTGAACAGCAAGGTCCATTTATTTGTGGGATTTGTAGCCTATCAACTAATGTGATATGGACACATAACTGCCCCCATTTATTATGCATACTTTATAACCCACTATATTAGATTTGTCTGGTCTGGATTAGCTAATAATGTAGCTAATACATTTGTATAAAAAGATGAGAAAACAACATCCCATCATCACAAATCAGAAGTCTTTTGTCCACTCCTTGACTACTATACTGAACAAAAATATAAAAGCAACATGCAACAAATGTTACAATTTTACGGTTACAGTTCATATTAGGAAATCAGCAGGGTTGGGGAGTAAGAAATTACATGTAAAGGATTACAAAAAACGGTAACATTACCAGCAGCAATAGTGTAATCAGATTACAGATTATTTTTAAATAACTTGATGATTACTTCGATGATTACTTTTAAATTCAGAAAGGATGTTTGCGGAAAAAAATATTTGACACTTCTCTGTTTTCTCAAGACATTCAAATCAGCTTTGAAAAAAAGGCGCAAATTTAAATTTGTTCCACCTGAGCGAGTCTGTCCACAAATCAGAGACCACTATGATGACACACCAAATGTGTTTGATGGGATTGCGGGAAACAAGCAGGAATAAATGGGATTTTGTAGGCTACAGTCCATGCTATGTCTT
The DNA here is from genome assembly GCF_034236695.1 of Oncorhynchus nerka. NCBI lineage: Eukaryota > Metazoa > Chordata > Actinopteri > Salmoniformes > Salmonidae > Oncorhynchus > Oncorhynchus nerka. The sequence continues at coordinate 32,848,538 of NC_088410.1, forward strand.
CCAATTGTGCGACTGCTGTTGGCATCCAAAGATTATCCCATTTGTGGTTGTTGTGGATGGCTGTTCACAAATCTTTTTGAAACCAGTGGACAGCCAGTGAAAAATGCGCTCTTGCAACAGCTGCATAGTGCGGATCCAAGCCTATGGAATCAAAGTAGGGCTTTTATTGCTCAATCTAATTCATGCTGGAAAAAAAAATCCATAGTCCTAATGGACACACATGCTCAAATTTGGCCAATCTGTAGTTGCTACATCAATTTTTGGATTTATAGACTTTATATATATAAGATAAAAGTAAAACGTTTGGACAAACCTACTCATTCATGGGTTTTGCTTTATTTTTTATATTTTCTACATTTTAGAATAACAGTGAAGACATCAAAAATAGGAAATAACACATGGAATCATGTAGTAACCAAAAAAGTGTTAAACAAATAAAAAAATGTTTTATATTTGAGATTCTTCAAAGTAGCCACCCTTTGCCTTGATCACAGCTTTGCACACTTTTGGCATTCTCTCAACCAGCTTCATGATTTAGACACCTGGAATGCATTTCAATTAACAAGTGAACCTTGTTAATGCGTTTGAGCCAATCAGTTGTGTTGTGACAAGGTAGGGGTCGTATACAGAAGACAGTCCTTATTGGTAAAAGAACAAGTTCATATTATGGCAAAAACAGCTCAAATAAGCAAAGAGAAATGACAGTCCATCCTTACTTTAAGACATGAAGGTCAATCAATACAGAACATTCAAAGAACTTTGAAAGTTTCTTCAAGTGCAGTCGCATAACCATCAAGCGCTATGATGAAACTGGTTCTCATGATGACCGCCACAGGAAAGGAAGACCCAGAGTTACCTCTGCTGATGAGGATAAGTTCATTAGAGTTACCAGCCCAAATTTGATCCCAAATAAATGCTTCACAGAATTCAAGTAACAAACACATCTCAACATCAACTGTTCAGAGGAGACTACGTGAATCAGGCCTTCATGGTCAAATTGCTGAAAATAAACCACTACTAAAGGACACCAATAAGAAGAAACACAAGGAATTGGGCCAAGAAACACAAGCAATTGACATTAGACCATTGGAAATCTATCCTTTGGACTGATGAGTCCAAATTTGAGATTTTTGGTTCCAACCGCCGTGTCTTTGTGAGGGTGGGTGAATGGTAGGTGAACGGATAAGGTGAATGGATGTATGCGAACGGATGATTTTCACATGTGTGGTTCCAACCGTGAATTATGGAGGAGGAGGTGTGAAGGTGTGGGAGTGCTTTGCTGGTGACACTGTGATTTATTTAGAATTCAAGTCACACTTAACCAGCATGGCTACCACAGCATTCTGCAGCGATACGCCATCCCATCTGATTTGCACTTAGTGGGACTATCATTTGTTTTTCAACAGGACAATTACCCAACACACCTCCAGGCTGTGTAAGGGCTATTTGACCAAGAAGGAGAGTGATGGAGTGCTGCATTAGATGACCGGCATTCCACAATCACCGGACCTCAACCAAATTGAGGTGGTTTGAGATGAGTTGGACCGCAGAGTGAAGGAAAAGCAGCCAACAAGTGCTCAGCATACGTGGGTACTCCTTTAAGACTGTTGGAAACGCATTCCTCATGAAGCTGGTTGAGAGAATGCCAGAGTGTGCAAAGCTGTCATCAAGGTAAAGGGTGGCTACTTTGAAGAATCTCAAATATAACATATATTCTGATTTGTTTAACACTTTTTTTAGTTACTACATGATTCGATATGTGTTATTTCATAGTTCTGATGTCTTCACTATTATTCTACACTGTATAAAATACAAAAAATAAAGCAAAACCCTTGAATGAGTACAGTGGCAAGAGAAAGTATGTGAACCCTTTGGAGTTACCTGGATTTCTGTATAAATTGGTCATCAAATTTGAGTCACAACAAAAGACAAACATAGTGTGCTTGAACTAATAACACACAGGACCCTGTCTTTCAAAGATAATTCGTAAAAATACAAATAACTTCACAGATCTTCATTGTAAAGGGCTTAAACACTGTTTCCCATGCTTGTTCAATGAACCATAAACAATTAATTAATGAACATGCACCTGTGGAACGATCGTTAAGACACTAACAGCTTACAGACGGTAGGCAATTAAGGTCAGTTACAAAAACTTAGGACACTAAAGAGGCTTTTCCACTGACTCTGAAAAACACCAAAAGAAAGATGCCCAGGGTCCCTGCTCATCTGCGTGAACGTGCCTTATGCATGCTGCAAGGAGACATGAGGACTGCAGCTTTGGCCAGTGAATTGCAATGTCCGTACTGTGAGACGCCTAAGACAGCGCTACAGGGAGACAGAACAAACAGCTGATCGTCCTCGAAGTGGCAGACCATGTGTAACAACACCTGCACAGGATCGGTACATCCGAACATCACACCTGCGGGACAGGTACAGGATGGCAACAACAACTGCTCGATTTACACCAGGAATGCTCAGACTGTCTGCAATAGGCTGAGAGAGACTGGACTGAGGGCTTGTAGGCCTGTTGTAAGGCAGGTCCTCACTAGACGTCACCGGCAACAACGTCGCCTATGGACACAAACCGTTGCTGGACCAGACAGGACTGGCAAAAAGTGGTCTTCACTGATCAGTCGCGGTTTTGTCTCACCAGGGATGATGGTCGGATTCACGTTTATCGTCAAAAGAAAGAACGTTACACTGAGCCCTGTACTCTGGAGCGGGATCGATTTGGAGGGTCACAGCATCATCGGACTGAGCTTGTTGTCATTGCAGACAATCTCAACGCTTTGCGTTAAAGGGAAGACCTCCTCCCTCATGTGGTACCCTCCCTGCAGGCTCATCCTGACATGACCCTCCACCATGACAATGCCCCCAGCCATACTGCTCGTTCTGTGCGTGATTTCCTGCAAGACAGGAATGTCAGTGTTCTACCATGACCAGCGAAGAGCCCGGATCTCAATCCCATTGAGCACGTCTGGGACCTGTTGGATCGGAGGGTGAGGGCTAGGGCCATTCCCCCCAGAAATGTCCGGGAACTTGCAGGTGCCATGGTGGAAGAGTGGGATAACATCTCACAGAAAGAACTGGCAAATCTGGTGCAGTCCATGAGGAGGAGATGCACTGCAGTACTTAATGCAGCTGGTGGCCACAACAGATTCTGACTGTTACTTTTGATTTTGACCTCCCCAGTTGTGAGGCCGGTTGGACGTACTGCCAAATTCTCTAAAACGACGTTGGAGGCAGTTTATGGTAGAACATTCTAATTTAAATTCCCTGGAATCAGCTCTGGTGGACATTCCTGCAGTCAGCATGCCAATTGAACACTTCCTCAAAGCATGAGACGTCTGTGGCTTTGACCAGGGACACATTATTCCATTCCTGTTAGTCAAATGTCTGTGGAACTTGTTCAGTTTGTCTCAGTTATGTTCATACAAATATTTACATGTTAACTTTGCTGAAAATAAACGCAGTTGACAGTGAGAGGATGTTTCTTTTTTTGCTGAGTTTATATATACACTGCTCAAAAAAATAAAGGGAACACTAAAATAACCCATCCTAGATCTGAATGAATGAAATATTTTTTATTAAATACTTTTTTCTTTACATAGTTGAATGTGCTGACAACAAAATCACACAAAAATTATCAATGGAAATCAAATTTATCAACCAAATGGAGGTCTGGATTTGGAGTCACACTCAATTAAAGTGGAACACCACACTACAGGCTGATCCAACTTTGATGTAATGTCCTTAAAACAAGTCAAAATGAGGCTCAGTAGTGTGTGTGGCCTCCACGTGCCTGTATGACCTCCCTACAATGCCTGGGCATGCTCCTGATGAGGTGGCGGATGGTGGTCTCCTGAGGGATCTCCTCCCAGACCTGGACTAAAGCATCCGCCAACTCCTGGACAGTCTGTGGTGCAACATTGTCTTGCATTAGGAGGAACCCAGGGCCAACCGCACCAGCATATGGTCTCACAAGGGGTCTGAGGATCTCATCTCGGTACCTAATGGCAGTCAGGCTACCTCTGGCGAGCACATGGAGGGCTGTGCGGTCCCCCAAAGAAATGCCACCCCACACCATGACTGACCCACCGCCAAACTGGTCATACTGGAGGATGTTGCAGGCATCAGAACGTTCTCCACAGCGTCTCCAGACTGTCACGTCTGTCACATGTGCTCAGTGTGAACCTGCTTTCATCTGTGAAGAGCACAGGGCGCCAGTGGCGAATTTGCCAATCTTGGTGTTCTCTGGCAAATGCCAAACGTCCTGCACGATGTTGGGCTGTAAGCACAACCCTCCCCTGTGGACGTCGGGCCCTCATACCACCCTCATGGAGTCTGTTTCTGACCGTTTGAACAGACACATGCACATTTGTGGCCTGCTGGAGGTCATTTTGCAGGGCTCTGGCAGTGCTCCTCCTTGCACAAAGGCAGGGGTAGCGGTCCTGCTGCTGGGTTGTTGCCCTCCTACGGCCTCCTCCACGTCTCCTGATGTACTGGCCTGTCTCCTGGTAGCGTCTCCATGCTCTGGACACTATGCTGACAGACACAGCAAACCTTCTTGCCACAGCTCGCATTGATGTGCCATCCTGGATGAGCTGCACTACCTGAGCCACTTGTGTGTGTTGTAGACTCCGTCTCATGCTACCACTAGAGTAAAAGCACCGCCAGCATTCAAAAGTGACCAAAACATCAGCCAGGAAGCATAGGAACTGAGAAGTGGTCTGTAGTCACCACCTGCAGAACCACTCCTTTATTGGGGGTGTCTTGCTAATTGCCTATAATTTCCACCTGTTGTCTATTCCATTTGAACAACAGCATGTGAAATTTATTGTCAATCAGTGTTGCTTCCTAAGTGGACAGTTTGAATTCACAGAAGTGTGATTGACTTTGAGTTACATTGTGTTGTTTAAGTCTATATATATATATAATTCGATTTTTGAAGAATATAACTTATAAATGCCTCATGATTTAGTTCAACGGTCACCCCAAAATATAAGCTTGTATTACTCCAATGTTTTTAAACATTGTAAATGTAACAAACACGGTATAGCCTCATAACATGGTTAAAACAATTTTTATATCATGGATTTTCAGTCCTTGCATCCATAGCTCTGTCTATTTATCTGAGAGTGGTTATATTTTTCCAGGCCCATCCCTCAGCTAATTACCAAAACAGAGGCCGGGCGACCGTTTTGTTATCGTTTCATCTGTGTATTTGCCCTTTAAACAGCTGCATGTTATCAAGATATCAAAGTGTCACCAACAAAAAGGTAAACAATAGGCCTATAGCAAATGCAGCATATGGCATTCATTTTGTACATGTAAATAGCACTTTTCAGTAGTGCTCAAAGCATGCCATTTGATGAGCGCAGCATTTATTTTTCAATTTGAATCAACGAGCCCAATCAGTCCTCCATGACATCAAAATCATAAACAACAGAGTAGGGCTGGCGAATAAGTACTTTGTTTTAGGGTCATGCTCGGGTAAAACAATTTGGCTAATCTATACTTCCGTATTTCCAAGTCCTATTCTTGAAGAGCAAGGAGCATAACATTTATTGGAATCACTGGAATTCTGATTGACTTTGGTTTTAAATGTAAAGATATAATTTAATCGTATTATTATATGTAGTAGAAAACGACGGGGTAGAAGAAGCCTTCATAACCAACCTATAAAGTACAATTTAACATCCATTTATGGTCAGCTATGTAAACCTTAACGTTGATTTATCCTGCAATAGACGTTGTTCAAATGGTATCATACATTTGTGTCTTCTTTTAATGCCTCTTAAGGGGAACGTAATCTAAAAGTAACGGAATGTAATCAGATTACGTTACTGAGTTTGGGTAATCCAAAAGTTACATTACTGATTACAATTTTGAACAGGTAACTAGCAACTGTAACGGATTACATTTAGAAAATAACCTACCCAACCCTGGAAATTAGTCAATTTAAATAAATAAATGAGGCCCTAATCTATGGATTTCACATGACTGGTCAGGGGTTTAGCCATAGGTGGGCCTGGGAGGGCATAGGCCCACCCACTTGGGAGCCAGACCCAGTCAATATGAATAAATTGTTCCCCACAAAAGAGCTTTATTACAGACAGAAATACTCCTCAAACGATATCGCAGGTGAAGAAGCCAGATGTGAAGGTCCTCGACTGGCATGGTTACTCGTAATCTGCAGTTGTGAGGCCGGTTGGACGTACTGCCAAATTCTCTAAAACGACGTTGGAGGCAGTTTATGGTAGAACATTCAAATTGAAATTCCCTGGAATCAGCTCTGGTGGACATTCCTGCAGTCAGCATGCCAATTGAACACTTCCTCAAAACATGAGACGTCTCTGGCATTGTGTTGTGTGACAAAACTGCATATTCTAGAGTGGCCTTTTATTGTCCCCAACACAAGTTGCACCTGTGTGATGATCATGCTGTATTATCAGCTTATTGATATGCCACACCTGTCAGGTGGATGGATTATCTTGTCAAAGGAGAAATACTCACTAGCACTCACTAATAAACAGATTTATCCACAGAATTTGAGTTAAAAATACTTTTGTAAGGAAGGAACATTTCTGGGATGTTTATTTCAGCCCATAAAACATGAGGCTAACACCTTACATGTTGTGTTAATATTTTTATTGAGTATATACAGTATATTACCAGCCCAAGGCATGCGGTGAATGAATGAATGTTTGCCACCCTCTAGTGGAAAAAAGCTAAAACATACAGCGACCTGTAAATGTTGGAAATGAACTGAAAACTGACATGACTTTACACTTTACTGTCAGTAGAGGTCAGAGTAACTTTAGAAATGGAGAGAGAAACAGCTTGAGACAGCCAATCTGATACACAGAGATGAAGTTCTGGGATGATATTTGCATGTAAGGTATGGGATGATTGCTAGACTAGGTAGGCTACTATTATGATACACAGAGATGAAGTTCTGGGATGATATTTGCATGTAAGGTATGGGATGATTACTAGACTAGGTAGGCTACTATTATGATACACAGAGATGAAGTTCTGGGATGATATTTGCATGTAAGGTATGGGATGATTGCTAGACTAGGTAGGCTACTATTATGATACACAGAGATGAAGTTCTGGGATGATATTTGCATGTAAGGTATGGGATGATTGCTAGACTAGGTAGGCTACTATTATGATACACAGAGATGAAGTTCTGGGATGATATTTGCATGTAAGGTATGGGATGATTGCTAGACTAGGTAGGCTACTATTATGATACACAGAGATGAAGTTCTGGGATGATATTTGCATGTAAGGTATGGGATGATTGCTAGACTAGGTAGGCTACTATTATGATACACAGAGATGAAGTTCTGGGATGATATTTGCATGTAAGGTATGGGATGATTACTAGACTAGGTAGGCTACTATTATGATACACAGAGATGAAGTTCTGGGATGATATTTGCATGTAAGGTGTGGGATGATTGCTAGACTAGGTAGGCTACTATTATGATACACAGAGATTAAGTTCTGGGATGATATTTGCATGTAAGGTATGGGATGATAGCTAGACTAGGTAGGCTACTATTATGATACACAGAGATTAAGTTCTGGGATGATATTTGCATGTAAGGTATGGGATGATTGCTAGACTAGGTAGGCTACTATTATGATACACAGAGATGAAGTTCTGGGATGATATTTGCATGTAAGGTATGGGATGATTGCTAGACTAGGTAGGCTACTATTATGATACACAGAGATGAAGTTCTGGGATGATATTTGCATGTAAGGTATGGGATGATTGCTAGACTAGGTAGGCTACTATTATGATACACAGAGATTAAGTTCTGGGATGATATTTGCATGTGGTATGGGATGATTGCTAGACTAGGTAGGCTACTATTATGATACACAGACATGAAGTTCTGGGATGATATTTGCATGTAAGGTATGGGATGATTGCTAGACTAGGTAGGCTACTATTATGATACACAGAGATGAAGTTCTGGGATGATGTTTGCATGTAAGGTATGGGATGATTGCTAGACTAGGTAGGCTACTATTATGATACACAGAGATGAAGTTCTGGGATGATATTTGCATGTAAGGTATGGGATGATTGCTAGACTAGGTAGGCTACTATTATGATACACAGAGATTAAGTTCTGGGAGGATGTTTGCATGTAAGGTATGGGATGATTACTAGGCTACTATTATGATACACAGAGATTAAGTTCTGGGATGATATTTGCATGTAAGGTATGGTATGATTGCTAGACTAGGTAGGCTACTATTATGATACACAGAGATTAAGTTCTGGGAGGATGTTTGCATGTAAGGTATGGGATGGTTACGACTAGGTAGGCTACTATTATGATACACAGAGATTAAGTTCTGGGAGGATGTTTGCATGTAAGGTATGGGATGGTTACTAGGCTACTATTATGATACACAGAGATTAAGTTCTGGGAGGATGTTTGCATGTAAGGTATGGGATGGTTACTAGGCTACTATTATGATACACAGAGATTAAGTTCTGGGAGGATGTTTGCATGTAAGGTATGGGATGATTACTAGGCTACTATTATGATACACAGAGATTAAATTCTGGGAGGATGTTTGCATGTAAGGTATGGGATGATTGCTAGACTAGGTAGGCTACTATTATGATACACAGAGATTAAGTTCTGGGAGGATGTTTGCATGTAAGGTATGGGATGATTACTAGGCTACTATTACTTCCTATAATAAGTGACACACAGGTCTACAGTGTCATTACTGTTTTGCAACATATTCAGATCTACCGGAGTTTGGCCAAAACCTGAATGAAACCTGAATCTGTTGCACCTGCAGGTGTCACAGTTGCCCAGTTACTTACACACCTCCCTAAGCATTGGTGTCTGTATCTTGTCCATCTACAACTGTTTAATGAATACTAATTGGCAGGTGTTCAGGACAGACCCTGTTGTACTAGTTCACAGGAGCCGGAAAACAACACATGTATTAAACGCAGGCGTCCCTTTGTTCATAGGTCATTTCATACATTGAAGGCTATCAACTCTGTACTTACCTGCCTACTGTTGTTCAAGTCTCTGTCTCTCTGTCTCTGTCTCTCTCTTCCTCTCTCCCTCTCTCCCTCTCTCTCTCTGTCTCTGTCTCTCTGTCTTTCTCTCTCTCTTTCTGTCTCTCTCTCTCCCCCTCTCTGTCCCCCCCTCTCTGTCTCCCCCCCTCTCTTTCTCTCTCTCTCTGTCTCTCTATCTCCCCCTCTCTGTCTCCCCCCTCTGTCTCCCCCTCCTCTCTTTCTCTCTCTCTCTCTCTCTCTCTCTCTTCCATTCAGATGACGCAGATGGGTGGATGACTCACCATGGTCTCCCAGGACCAGATATTTTCTCGCAGTTTGTTCTTCCGTCCTCCTCCCTGCGTCACTGGCCTCACATGATGTGCAGTCATTACGCTCAAGCCCCAGCACTCATTGGCAAATGCCATCCGTTAAGGCCACCAAATCCCTGTCCTCCTCTCTCACTCTCTCTCTCTCGCCTTCGATCCTATCACTCAATAACCCAAGGAACCATTACCATTCCTTTGCCATTAGTGTTCCGTTCTCCAAGTCTGAAACCTGGTCCAACTGAAAAGTACTGAACTAAAGACTGAAGTACCAACTGAAGTATTGCCTCCCTACTGTTCTAAGAAGAACAATTTAAATTAGTTTTTTGTGTTTTTCTCTTTCATGTTTGTTGTTTTTTGTGTGTTTTTCTCTTTCAGGTTTGTTGTTTTTTGTGTGTTTTTCTCTTTCTGGTTTCTGTGTTTTGCTGTGTGTTTTGTCCATCGATGAGGTAAGGACAGGGTAACAAGATTTCTGTGTAAGATTCTTTGTTGTCCGATTCCATCTAATGGTTGAACCACAGAGGCTAGACAGTTCACTCCTCTTCTTTCTTTAACCACATGGATATTGTTTTCCCAGTAAGCACAAATTTGACCAGGTCCTCCTCTCTGTGACAGGTTTCTTATCAGGACATGGTCTCCAGGTTCCAGTACTGAACTCCATGTACTTTGATTGTAGTTAACTTCCTGCATCGAAGTCTTCCTTTTCTCTGCACATCCTGCTCGAGTCCGTGTTCTTCCTTCTTCTTCTCTCAGGAATAGCAGGTGGATTGGTAGTATTGGTTCTAGTCCAAAGACGAAAAAAAAAGGGTTGACTCATATACAGTTGAGTTATAGGCATGAACAACTTTGTGAGGTAATCCGTCCAGTTCGGTTTCTGTATTTCTTCCAGTTTACTCAGCATACCTTACAAAGTTCTGTTGAAGCATTTCTGCTGGATTTGATTGTGGAAGGTATTGTGTCGTTATTGAGGGTTGTATCCCACTGTAGCTTTGCAACTTTCCAAACAGTTCATTCTCGAACTACTTCCCCGATGGGTAGCCGAATCACACAATTATGTCATTGAAGATCTTGCGTGCTGCAGTCCTGCTGGACTTGTTCGGTGTAGCGTAAGTCTGGGCAAACTTTGTGAAGTGGTCTACCAAAACCAGAATGTATTCAATACCACAATTGCTTCTCTCCAGATGTTTTAATTTTTTTATTGAATACTTTATTTAACTAGGCAAGTCAGTGAAGAACAAATTCTTATTTAAGTTGAAGGTAGTTGATTGAGATGATCTCAAATGGAGCAAAGGTTTCGAAGCTTTGCAATGGTGTTCTTGTCATTCCGTTTGGTTTCTTTTGCTTCAGACAGCTGCGGACACTTGTCACACAGTGTCCCATTTCTTCCACAGTGTCCCATTTCTTCTCTCATCTTCGGCCAAAAGAAGCGTTCTCTGGCTAAAGAAACCAAACAAGTGGTGTGCCAGAACTAGTGTTCAAGGGATTTCCTAATTGCACGCCATTTTGCAAGAACTCTCTGATGCGAGTTTCTGTTCAGTCAAGAACTCCTCTGACTTGACTCCACCAGACCCCACTTGAAGATAGTTTGTCCCTGGCTGGGCTGCTATAGACTCAAAGCCATATAGGCTGTTAATGAACGTTCTGATTAAGTGTATACGTTCAGATTGTTTTTGTTTACTGTGTCTCTCTCCACATGTCTTCCTCCACATTCCATGTAAAACAAAGCATATGACAACGACATAGGTGAAATGTGAGATAAACATGAAGAAGCCAGTCGGCGTGAATGTCAAAGTCCCTGCATTACCTGCGTCATCACACTCACTGTGATGGGAGAGAAAATGGGATGTTCTTTATTCGTGTCTTTGAATTGTGAGCTGTAACTGCCAGCTCGTAAATATGGCGTCTACCCTTTACTTTCGTGCTGTGAGATGGAATTATACTACTAGAACGCTGCTGTTTTGATGCGTACTGTAGTACTGTACTAAGAACGCAGGGAGCCTATAAAGAGTTCAAGTTTGCGAAAAGCTAAATGTATTACCATTTTTTATATGCTTGGTTTATGAAGTACATAGAGTGGGGAGAACAAGTATTTAGTCAGCCACCAATTGTGCAAGTTCTCCCACTTAAAAAGATGAGAGAGGCCTGTAATTTTCATCATAGGTACACTTCAACTATGACAGACAAAATCAGAAAGAAAATCCAGAAAATCACAAAATAGGATTTTTTATGAATTTATTTGCAAATGATGGTGGAAAATAAGTATTTGGTCACCTACAAACAAGCAGAATTTCTGGCTCTCACAGACCTGTAACTTCTTCTTTAAGAGGCTCCTCTGTCCTCCACTCGTTACCTGTATTAATGGCACCTGTTTGAACTTGTTATCAGTATAAAAGACACCTATCTACAACCTCAAACAGTCACACTCCAAACTCCACTATGGACAAGACCAAAGAGCTGTCAAAGGACACCAGAAACAAAATTGTAGACCTGCACCAGGCTGGGAAGACTGAATCTGCAATAGGTAAGCGGCTTGGTTTGAAGAAATCAACTGTGGGAGCAATTATTAGGGAATGGAAGACATACAAGACCACTGATAATCTCCCTCGATCTGGGGCTCCACGCAAGATCTCACCCCGTGGGGTCAAAATGATCACAAGAACGGTGAGCAAAAATCCCAGAGCCACACGGGGGGGCCTAGTGAATGACCTGCAGAGAGCTGGGACCAAAGTAACAAAGCCTACCATCAGTAACACACTACGCCGCCAGGGACTCAAATCCTGCAGTGTCAGACGTGTCCCCCTGCTTAAGCCAGTACATGTCCAGGCCCGTCTGAAGTTTGCTAGAGAGCATTTGGATGATCCAGAAGAAGATTGGGAGAATGTCATATGGTCAGATGAAACCAAAATATAACTTTTTGGTAAAAACTCAACTCGTCGTGTTTGGAGGACAAAGAATGCTGAGTTGCATCCAAAAAACACCATACCTACTGTGAAGCATGGGGGTGGAAACATCATGTTTTTCTGCAAAGGGACCAGGACGACTGATCTGTGTAAAGGAAAGAATGAATGGGGCCATGTATCGTGAGATTTTGAGTGAAAACCTCCTTCCATCAGCAAGGGCATTGAAGATGAAACGTGGCTGGGTCTTTCAGCATGACAATGATCCCAAACACACCGCCCGGGCAACGAAGGAGTGGCTTCATAAGAAGCATTTCAAGGTCCTGGAGTGGCCTAGCCAGTCTCCAGATCTCAACCCCATAGAACATCTTTGGAGGGAGTTGAAAGTCCGTGTTGCCCAGCAACAGCCCCAAAACATCACTGCTCTAGAGGAGATCTGCATGGAGAAATGGGCCAAAATACCAGCAACAGTGTGTGAAAACCTTGTGAAGACTTACAGAAAATGTTTGACCTCTGTCATTGCCAACAAAGGGTATATAACAAAGTATTGAGATAAACTTTTGTTATTGACCAAATACTTATTTTCCACCACAATTTGCAAATAAATTCATAAAAAATCCTACAATGTGATTGTCTGGATTTTTTTCTTCTCATTTTGTCTGTCATAGTTGAAGTGTACCTATGATGAAAATTACAGGCCTCTCTCATTTTTTTAAGTGGGAGAACTTGCACAATTGGTGGCTGACTAAATACTTTTTGCCCCACTGTATATCATTCATAAATGTTGATCTCCAAAATTGATCTCCAACATTTTTAACGGTAGACCAAGGCAGAGAAAATGCAGAAAATCACATTCAACAGTCTGATCCTATCCTGAAAGAACAACACAATTTCAGATTTCCCCATCAGATTAATATCAGTTCATGTTCAATTTCCCCTGAGCCACAGTTACGACTCAGTTTCCTTTTCTGCCACCAGAATTCATGACACTGAATCAGTCGAATTACTAAGCCACAATGAGCCACGACAGGAGCCACGACAGGACAAATCCTCTTTTGTGCATTAGGACTTAAAATAAAATAAAAACACTTGTTTCTCATTGAACTCCCCTGTAAAATAGATGAAAGGAAAATGAAATGTGAAATGTGTCTTGCGCATTTAACCCAACCCCTCTGAGAGAACACAATTTTAGGATCTTGATGATAATCTCAACCTTAGTGTGGAAAGGTTCAAGTATGAGTGCCTGTTAGTTTCCACAAGTGTGTGTGACCTTTGAAACAAATTGAAAAAGCAAAAGGCATTAACCATAAACATTTAAAAAATTATCATTTTGGACTCCCGAGTGGCGCAGCGGTCTAAGGCACTGCATCACAGTGCTTGAGATGTCACTACAGACCCGGGTTCGATCCCAGGCTGTGTCATTACCGGCCATGACTGGGAGTCCCGTAGGGTTCCGCACAATTGGCCAAGCGTCTTCTGGGTTAGGCGAGGGTTTGGCTGGGGGGCTTTACCGGATTAAGCGAGCGGTGTTAAGAAGGGTGGTTTCGGGGGTCATGTTTTGGATGGACGCATGACTCGACCTTTGCCTCTCCCGAGCCTGTTGGGGAGTTGCAGGGATGAGACAAGATTGCGATTGGATATCACGAAATTGGTGAGAAAAGGGGGGTAAAGTACAAAAAACTAAATATAACTAATTCAATTCATTTCAAACATATGATTGCGTACGACCAGTTGTGTGTGCTATGGGGATGCAATAGTGGTAGTAGGCTTACTATTGGGCAAACAAATCTGACTGACAGCTAAACCACGAATGACATGCAGGCAAGCCTATACATAGCAGCATCTCGTTCACTGACGGGAAATAATGACTTTCCCATATATATGTAAATGCTGCAGGTTCTTGGCGTGTTGCTAAGGAACAGTGGGGTGTAGGAGCTGGTTTTGAAGGTTGCTAATTGCAGAATGCACATAAACTAAGTATATGTTCCTAGAAGGTTAATGCCCCCCTCACACACACACACACACACACACACACACTTGCATCTCTGTAGTGTGTGTGGGAGAGAGAGAGACAGAGGTCTCTCTAACCTTCCTCTTTAATAGGGACAATGGGATGGATGCATTATGGTGTGAAAATCAGTACTGTAATCTAAGCCCATTTGCTCTACTGTATTTTAAGACATGTAGGACAGTAAGAAGTTTTCTCTTCTTCCCTAAACAAATCTCGATAAATAATGTATAGAGAATGTATACTAATGGCAACCTATCTTATTTCGAAAGAAAAGGATTTAGCACAAAAATTGATTGTACATACATTTTTAATGTCAGCTGATCAAAGTCTTCAACCAAGATTCCAAGGTCACTAGCTGGGGGGAGGGAGAGAGGGAGAGAGGGAGAGAGGGAGGAATGGAGAGAGAAGAGAGAGAGAGAGAGAGAGAGAGAGAGAGAGAGAGAGAGAGAGAGAGGGGGAGAGGAATGAGGGAGAGAGAATCAATCAGATAGCTGAATTACCCAGCACGGTACCAAGGTTTGCATTGCTTTTTCACTCATGCAGCATAGCCAGATCAATTACGATTAGCCCCCAACAAAAGGAATTCTAAGATAATGCATCTTTGGTGCAACACGTGGTCAATTATATGCTTTTATCAGATAATTAAATTAGTTACGGTAGGATGGGTATTCAAGTTAGGAAAACTAACTCCAAAAGGGACTACAGGAATCAATAGCTGAAACAAGTGACTAACGTACCTTACGTGACTAACGTACATGTACACAGCAAGGGCTTGTGGGTTCTGGTACCCATGGCGATACAAAGTGTGTTTGCCTGAAACCTGAGGATGAGTCATCCACCGTCTCTGCAATGCAGCACACTTCAGGAGAGACGCGTTGAGGAGTGTGTGTGTGTGTTTGTGTGTTTTGTGTGTGTGTGTGTAAGACAGAGAAAGCTGCCTCTGTGTGTGTGTGTGTGTGTGTGTGTGTGTGTGTGTGTGTGTGTGCGTGCGTGCGTGCGTGCGTGCGTGCGTGCGTGCGTGCCTGCGTGCGTGCGTGCGTGTGTGTGTGTGTGTGTGTGTGTGTGTGTGTGGCATGCCTTAGCACACCATATACACTCTATTCTCACGCTTGTTGCCAGAACAATCACAGACACCGTCAGGACCCCAGGATACTATAAAGGTTTGGTCAAGGGTCAGATGGTAACACTTGACGTCCAATCACCATCAAGGCTGTCCCCTGTAATTTGTTGACATCTCCATTAGGCCACCCACCTTGACACTGGTGATACATAACACGTCTACGACTATCGTCTGGCTATGCATGGCCTCGTAAGCCATTATCCACGTAATATACTGATCAGCTGAAGAGTTGTAAGAGAAACCCAGCATAGTGAACACCAACACTAGTCTAAAAGATCTAACTAGCTACTCTGGCTGTGGAGTTTATAACAGACTGGACCACACACACACACAATACACACACACACACACACACACACACACACACACACACACACACACACACACACACACACACACACACACACACACACACACAACACTGAAATCTAATTATTCAAGACACTTCATTCACATAGACTCACCACCCAATACCCTCCTGCTTATATAAACGTCATGAACATATATTATTCAAGGGACTTCATTCTCCTATAAATGACAGTCACATGATCCAAGGTGATATCCAGTGCATATCAGAGAGATCAAATCAAATGTTATTTGTCACATGCGCCAAATACAACAGGTGTAGACCTTACAGTGAGTTGCTTACTTACAAGCCCTTAACCAACAATGCAGTTTCTAGTGGTGTAATGATGACACCACTCATTGAATGATAATAGCATATTCAATTATTAGAGCAGCCAAATGGCAAATTATATGGTTGACTTCAATAGAGGATTTCCATAAATGTCAAGGGCATAATACAAATAGAGAGACGAATGTGACATTTGAGTCCTTTAGCAGACACTCTTATCCAGAGCGACTTACAGTTAACGCATTCACTTCAAGATAGCTCGGTGGAACAACCACATATCACTGTCATAGTAAGTACACTTTTCCTCATTAAAGTAGCTATCGTAGCTATTATTATTTATTTTTGATTGAAGATACTCTTTGAAAAGGTAGGGTTTCAGATGTTTTCGGGAAGATGGGCAGGGACTGTTCTAGCTCCTGGGGGGAAGCTGGTTCCACCATCGGAGTACCAGGACAGAGAAGAGCTTGGACTGGGCTGAGCTGACAGGAGCACACACACAATACACACACACACAACACTCAAATCATATTATTCTAGACACTCACATTCACAGGCTCATTGCTCAACACCCTCCTGCCTATATAAGTGAAAATAATATATATTATTCAAGGGACTTCATTCTCCTATAAATGACGGTCACATCTCTTAATGATCCAAGGTGATATCCAATGTCTACCATAAGCATTTCCCCCCTTGGGTTTCTTAAAAGTTACAACGTGGGATTCAGATGGATTTCATTGTCATGTTTTGTCAACGATCTACAAAAAATATGCTGTTATGTCAACGTGGAAGACAGTTTTATAACATTTTATAAAGATTCATGAAAAAAAAAACACTAATATACCTTGATTAGATAAGTATTCACCCCCCTGAGTCAATACATGTAGTGGCAGCAATTACAGCTGTGAGTCTTCTTGGGTAAGTCTCATAAGAGCTCTGCACACATGTATTGTGCAGTATTTGCCTATTATTATTTTCTAAATTCTTCAAGGAAGGTGTTGGGGATCATGACTAGACAGCAATTTTCAAGTCTTGCCATAGATTTCCAAGCAGATTTAAGTCACAACTTGATCACTTGATTCACTGTCTTCTTGGTAAGCCACTCCAGTGTAGGTTTGGCCTTTTGCTGTAGGTTATTGTTCTGCTGAAGGGGGAATTCCTCTCCCAGTGTCTGGTGTAAAGCAGACTGAAGCAGGTTTCCCTCTAGGATATTGCCTGTGCTTAGCTCCATCCCGTTTATTTTGATCCTGAAATACTCCCCAGTCGGTGCCGATGTCAAGCATACCAATACCATGATGCAGCCACCACTGAGCTTGAAGATAAGGAGGCAGTTACTCAGCGATGTATTGTGTGTCACACTGATCTGTTTCACCTGTCCTTGTGATTGTCTCCACCTTCCTCCAGGTGTTGCCCATCTTCCCCATTATCCCCTGTGTATTTATACCAGTGTTCTCTGTTTGTCCGTTGCCAGTTCGTCTTGTTTGTCGAGTCAACCAGCGTTTTTCTCAGCTCCTGCTTTTCCTAGTCTCTCCTTTTCTTACCCCTCCTGGTTTTGACCCTTGTCTATCCTGTCTCTGAGCCCTCCTGCCTTGACAGCCGTCCTGTACCCTTGCCCCTATACTCTGGATTATCGACCCCTTGCTTCCTTGACCTGTCTTTCCCTGCCCCTGTTGCTATAATAAACATTGTTACTTCGACAGTCTGTATCTGGGTCTCACCTTGATTCCTGATATTGTGTTGGATTTGCTCCAAGCATAAGGCCTTTTTTATGCCAAAAAGTGCATTCATTTCCCATGTTTTTTTTGCAGTATTACTTTAGTGCATTGTTGCATATAGGATTTGGAATATTCATTATTCTGTAAATTTGTATACTTATTTTCACTCTGTAATTGAGGTCATTATTGTGGAGTCATTTCAATGATATTGATCCATCCTCAGTTTTCCCATAACAGCCATTGTAGTGGTTTTAAAATCATCAATGACCTCATGGTGACATCCCTAAGCAGTTTCAGTTCAGAAGGACGACTGTATCTTTGTGTCTGGGTTGTTTAATAAATCATCCACAGCCTAATTATTAACTTGACCATGCTTAAAGAGATATTCAATGTCTGATTTGTTATTGTTACCCATCTACCAATCACTGCCCTTCTTTCGAGCTTTTGAAAAGCTCCCTGGTATTTGTAGTTGAATCTGTGCTTGCAACTCAGTACTTGACTGAGGGACCTTACAGATGTTGTAAGTATGGGGGACAGAGGAAGGGGTAGTCATTCAAATATCAGTTAAACCCTTATTTTACACAGAGTGAGTGCATGTAACATATTGTGTGACTTGTTAAGTCATATTTTATATATTTGACTAATTTAGGCTTGCCTAAAAAAGAGGTTTGAATGCTTATGCAGCAACTATATTTTAGTTATTTAATTTTTATACGTTTGTAAAAAAAATATATATATATATATTTTCACTGGCATTATCAAGTATTTTGTTTATTTCAATGACAATTAAATCTATTTCAACTCCACAAAATGTGAAAAACTCCAAGGGGGGTGAATACTTCCAATACCAACTGTACTTCAATTAACAGTAACTTTCTGAGTCACTCAGTATTTCTGCAGACCTGTGTCATTCTTGTGACCAAAACATCATTTGCATTTAGGTGCTGTTGACATAATGAGAAGAAGATAAGCTGTGATCTGGTCTCTGTGCTGGGCTGGGCTGGCAAATCGCTGCATCCTTAATCACCTGATTATTTAGATGATGTGTGTGTGTGTGTGTGTGTGTGTGTGTGTGTGTGTGTGTGTGTGTGTGTGTGTGTGTGTGTGTGTGTGTGTCATACGTAAAAGGGATGAAGGATAGATGGATGTATGGAAGATGACACAAATCTTTTTTTTTATTAAATGAGGAAATTCAAATTTTTCCATTTTTCCCATTAGCACTCAACACTTGTTACAATGGTTCATTCTTCAATACTTGTCACAATATGTTAACACACTTATCACATTTTAAACCCTCAACACCTGTTGCAGCAGTTTAACCACAGAGTTGGTGTAGCACGGTTAACATTTGCATTCAATCTATTATGTAACCCACCAGGTCTCTCCATCAGCCCAAGTAACTCTTTATAGACAAACCCGTCAGGGCATAGACTCTGTAAATCATGAAACAGTAAAGCCCAAGGTACTAACGCTCCAGCAATTAGCATCCTGATAGCGGCAGATGCCACTTTTCCGCTAATTAGCAACGTTAGCCAATACTGGCCCTGCTGAGGTAAAATAACTCTCTAGGGCAGTGGTGCAGGGCAGGTCGAACTTTGCAGCTGAGGCAAATGGACACACATACGGAGCACAAGTTAGTAGGAATAAACAATATCTTATTACCATTTTATTCTCAATATTTATTTTTCAATATACAGTATTTAAATCCATAGCTTATTTTGTTATGCTACACAATTTCCTACAATTCCCAAATATTTGGCACAGATTATACATACACAATATTTTAATATATCATCATACAGTTACGCTTTGTCCTGTTCCACTTAGGTTCTTTGGAAATTGAATTATAACCCTGTTACGACACATATTTCAGTGAAGCAAAGATGTTGAATGGCTGGACATAAATATAGTAAGCTACACGATTCAATTCAAAATTGCTACAATATGCATGCAGTAACAAATACAGCCGCTGAAGCATTGACTTTACACACTATTCTCAGGATATACACACATCTAATAAAAACATACTGTACAATCAATGAACACAGAATAATGAAACCTTTCCAACAACAACACATCTGTCAAATACAAAAATACTCGCTTTTACTGGTTTCTGACAGATTTCATGAGAGGCCGTATGACTGTTGAACATTGGAGCTAAGCTGACAGCAGCACAGCATTAGACACATCCTGCTCCCTAACACCCAGAAAGAGAGACAGGAGAGAGAGAGAGAATCAAGAGAGAGGGAGAGAGAGTGATAGAGAGAGAGAGGGAGAGAGAGAGACAGAGAGAGAGACAGAGAGAGAGAGAGAGAGAGAGGGAGAGAGAGAGAGACAGAGACAGAGACAGAGACAGAGAGAGAGGGAGAGCGAGAGAGGGAGAGAGAGATAAAGAGATAAAGCGAGTGAGACATCAGGCCCCAGAGACCTCGTCAAAGAGGGAGAGAAGGAGGGAGGGGGAAAGAACAGAGAGATGGAGAGAAAGTGACAAAAGAGAGTGTGGAGGAGGAGTAATAAAAGATCATTGAAGTGTCTCCATCTTACGCACTTTAAAGTAGGACCCGAGCGCATCCTTTTGAAATTCCGCTCTGGATTTGACACACTGATGCACACACACATGCACACGCACACACACACACACACACACACACACACACACACACACACACATTTTTTAAATTTTTTAATTTTTTAATTTCACCTTTATTTAACCAGGTAGGCTAGTTGAGAACAAGTTCTCATTTGCAACTGCGACCTGGCCAAGATAAAGCATAGCAGTGTGAACAGACAACACAGAGTTACACATGGAGTAAACAATTAACAAGTCAATAACACAGTAGAAAAAAAAATGGGCAGTCTATATACAATGTGTGCAAAAGGCATGAGGAGGTAGGCGAATAATACAATTTTGCAGATTAACACTGGGGTGATAAATGATCAGATGGTCATGTACAGGTAGAGATATTGGTGTGCAAAAGAGCAGAAAAGTAAATAAATAAATAAATAAAAACAGTATAAAAACAGTATGGGAATGAGGTAGGTGAAAATGGGTGGGCTATTTACCAATAGACTATGTACAGCTGCAGCGATCGGTTAGCTGCTCGGATAGCTGATGTTTGAAGTTGGTGAGGGAGATAAAAGTCTCCAACTTCAGCGATTTTGCAGTTCGTTCCAGTCACAGGCAGCAGAGTACTGGAACGAAAGGCGGCCAAATGAGGTGTTGGCTTTAGGGATGATCAGTGAGATACACCTGCTGGAGCGTGTGCTACGGATGGGTGTTGCCATCGTGACCAGTGAACTGAGATAAGGCGGAGCTTTACCTAGCATGGACTTGTAGATGACCTGGAGCCAGTGGGTCTGGCGACGAATATGTAGCGAGGGCCAGCCGACTAGAGCATACAAGTCGCAGTGGTGGGTGGTATAAGGTGCTTTGGTGACAAAACGGATGGCACTATGATAGACTGCATCCAGTTTGCTGAGTAGAGTGTTGGAAGCCATTTTGTAGATGACATCGCCGAAATCGAGGATCGGTAGGATAGTCAGTTTTACTAGGGTAAGCTTGGCGGCGTGAGTGAAGGAGGCTTTGTTGCGGAATAGAAAGCCGACTCTTGATTTGATTTTCGATTGGAGATGTTTGATGTGAGTCTGGAAGGAGAGTTTGCAGTCTAGCCAGACACCTAGGTACTTATAGATGTCCACATACATACATACATACATACATACATACATACATACATACATACATACATACATACATACACACATAGCAATACAAAGGAGAGATAAACTAGAGTGCATTCTGAAATCCTCAAGTAAGATAAACCCTTTGGGCTACACTCAACATCCCATCAACATCGACTTGCTTAAAGTGTGCAACAACCTCTCAAACACTACTACTGTGTTTTTTTTTTCAATTTCATCCTACAAACGGATGATATTAAGTGGGTACATGTCCCTCAGTTTCAATGGGCATGATGCCTCTGGAGGGCACTGTTATGTGAATACACTGGTTTGACAGATTCAGATTAGGTGGGAGAGCAATGCAGAAGTATGGAGTTGAGGTTGACAGATTCAGATTAGGTGGGAGAGCAATGCAGAAGTATTGAGTTGAGGTTGACAGATTCAGATTAGGTGGGAGAGCAATGCAGAAGTATTGAGTTGAGGTTGACAGATTCAGATTAGGTGGGAGAGCAATGCAGAAGTATGGAGTTGAGGTTGACAGATTCAGATTAGGTGGGAGAGCAATGCAGAAGTATGGAGTTGAGGTTGACAGATTCAGATTAGGTGGGAGAGCAATGCAGAAGTATTGAGTTGAGGTTGACAGATTCAGATTAGGTAGGAGAGCAATGCAGAAGTATTGAGTTGAGGTTGACAGATTCAGATTAGGTAGGAGAGCAATGCAGAAGTATTGAGTTGAGGTTGACAGATTCAGATTAGGTAGGAGAGCAATGCAGAAGTATTGAGTTGAGGTTGACAGATTCAGATTAGGTAGGAGAGCAATGCAGAAGTATGGAGTTGAAGTTGACAGATTCAGATTAGGTAGGAGAGCAATGCAGAAGTATTGAGTTGAGGTTGACAGATTCAGATTAGGTAGGAGAGCAATGCAGAAGTATTGAGTTGAGGTTGACAGATTCAGATTAGGTAGGAGAGCAATGCAGAAGTATGGAGTTGAGGTTGACAGATTCAGATTAGGTGGGAGAGCAATGCAGAAGTATTGAGTTGAGGTTGACAGATTCAGATTAGGTGGGAGAGCAATGCAGAAGTATTGAGTTCTTGATTCTAACTAACACTAGAATCCAGCATTGCTGCTGTGATACAAGGAGAGATAACCAACTCAGGTGTGGTATGCTGCCAAAACAAGGGAGGTCATAGCAACCTTGTGATGACAGTTACATGTCACCCGCGTGTCACTTCCCCCGTGTCCCCCCTGCTCAGAGGAAAGCGTTGTGAGGTGCAGAGATAGAGCGTGGGGGTCACCGGATCATGCTCACTGCTTGTTTGATTGACAAGGCTAACCTTTCTGGCAGCTCACCAACAACAGGAACTTTGTCTGAGCTCTCTCCTCTCTCTACTACTGATGACTCACACTAGCTTCTCCTTCCTCTCCTCCATCTCTCTTGGTCTGGCTGACACCAGCTTTCGAAGTCCTCCTGACACCAGCTATCAAAGTCCTCTTGACACCAGCTATCAAATTCCTCCTGACACCAGCTATCAAATTCCTCCTGACACCAGATATCAAAGTCCTCTTGACACCAGCTATCGAAGTCCTCCTGACACCAGCTATCAAATTCCTCCTGACACCAGCTATCAAAGTCCTCTTCACACCAGCTTTCGAAGTCCTCCTGACACCAGCTATCAAAGTCCTCTTGACACCAGCTATCAAAGTCCTCTTCACACCAGCTTTCGAAGTCCTCCTGACACCAGCTATCAAAGTCCTCTTGACACAAGCTATCGAAGTTCTCCTGACACCAGCTTTCGAAGTCCTCCTGACACCAGCTATCAAAGTCCTCTTGACAGCAGCTATTGAAGTCATCCTGACACCAGCTATCAAAATCCCCCTGAC
This sequence comes from Oncorhynchus nerka, assembly GCF_034236695.1. NCBI lineage: Eukaryota > Metazoa > Chordata > Actinopteri > Salmoniformes > Salmonidae > Oncorhynchus > Oncorhynchus nerka. The sequence goes on from NC_088410.1 coordinate 32,871,856, forward strand.
ACCAGCTATCGAAGTCCCCCTGACACCAGCTTTCGAAGTCCCCCTGACACCAGCTATCGAAGTCCCCCTGACACCAGCTTTCGAAGTCTCCCTGACACTAGCTATCGAAGTCCCCCTGACACCAGCTATTAAAGTTCTCCTGACACCAGCTATCGAAGTCCCCCTGACACCAGCTTTCGAAGTCTCTCTGACACCAGCTATTGAAGTCCCCCCAACACCAGCGTTCAAAGTCCTCCTGACACCAGCTATCGAAGTCCCCCTGACACCAGCTATCGAAGTCCTCCCGACACCAGCTTTCGAAGTCCTCCTGACACCAGCTTTCGAAGTCCCCCGACACCAGCGTGCGAAGCCCTCCCGACACCAGCTATTGAAGTCTTCCCGACACCAGCTATCGAAGTCCTCCCGACACCAGTTTTCGAAGTCCTCCTGACACTAGCTTTCAAAGTCCTCCTGACACCAGCTTTTGAAGTCCCCCTGACACCAGCTTTCAAAGTCCTCCTGACACCAGCTATCGAAGTCCTCCTGACACCAGCTTTCGAAGTCCCCTGACACCAGCTTTCAAAGTCCTCCCGACACCAGCTATTGAAGTCCTCCCGACACCAGCTATCGAAGTCCTCCCGACACCAGTTTTCGAAGTCCTCATGACACCAGCTTTCAATGTCCTCCTGACACTAGCTTTCAAAGTCCTCCTGACACCAGCTTTTGAAGTCCCCCTGACACCAGCTTTCAAATTCCTCCTGACACCAGCTTTCAAAGTCCTCCTGACAACAGCTATCGAAGTCCTCCTGACACCAGCTATCGAAGTCCCCCTGACACCAGCTTTCGAAGTCCTCTTGACACCAGCTTTTGAAGTCCCCCTGACACCAGCTTTCAAATTCCTCCTGACACCAGCTTTCAAAGTCCTCCTGACACCAGCTATCAAAGTCCTCCTGACACCAGCTATCGAAGTCCTCCTGACACCAGCTTTCGAAGTCCTCCTGACACCAGCTTTCGAAGTCCTCCTGACACCAGCTTTCGAAGTCCTCCTGACACCAGCTATCGAAGTCCTCTTGACACCAGCTATCAAAGTCCTCCTGACACCAGCTATCGAAGTCCTCCTGACACCAGCTTTCAATGTCCTCCTGAAACCAGCTTTCGACGTCCTCCAAGTGGGTCACAGCTCTTCGCTGTGTAGTCATGTGGGTCATGTCAGCCAGACTACCCCTCTCCTTCCCTCCCCTCGCTAACACAAAATGCCCACCCTGTTGGGCATGGACAATGGTGCATTATGAAATTGTGTTTTATAATTGAAGTGTGGTGACGGTATCAACGCTCAATAGCATGTCATAGGGGCTGCCTGGGAAAGAAAAGGTTAAGACACTTCAGAGGAACCCTGTTTTCAGAGGAGACTTCAGAGTAACCCTGTTTTCAGAGGAGACATCAGAGTAACCCTGTTTTCAGAGGAGACTTCAGAGTAACCCTGATTTCAGAGGAGACTTCAGAGTAACCCAGATTTCAGAAGAGAATTCAGATAAACCCTGATTTTAGAGAATAAATAAAAAACACACCCAACAGAAACCAGCATGTGTGTGTGTAATGCAGCGCTTTTTTCTCATTGTATACAGTACGTTCGGACTGCCTACGCTGTGGTTGCTATGGCAATGGCTCTCTGCGATGAAGAGTCCTTGATCCCTGTGTGTGGAGTGTACACTCACGACTCCAATTCTGGGTGCTTGGCTAACTCGTCCTGGACCCTTGCCATCACCATCACACACTGGAGTGCCCTACTAAGTGCCCTATTATGTACCCACTGTGTTATACAGGAAAGACACAAGTGGAGCCTAGGGCTGAAAAGTTATCATCTCCATGGAGAGACTTGACACGGAACTGTGGTTCCGTGTTGACACGGACTGCCTAGTAATTACTGACAATTACTGATGCTGGATTTGGCCAGTTTACAGTAGGCCTATACAGTTTAACATGTTGTTGGTAATAACATGCTGTCAGTAATAACATGCTGTCAGTAACAACATGTTGTCAGTAATACTATGCTCTCAGTAATAACATGCTGCCAGTAATAACATGCTGTCAGTAATAACATGTTGTCGGTAATAACATGCTGCCAGTAATAACATGCTGTCAGTAATAATATGTTGTCAGTAACAACATGCTGTCAGTAATAACATGCTGCCAGTAATAACACGCAGTCAGTAATAACATGCTGCCAGTAATAACATGCTGTCAGTAATAATATGCAGTCAGTAATAACATGCTGCCAGTAATAACATGCTGTCAGTATTAACATGCTGCCAGTAATAACATGCTGTCGGTAATAACATGCTGTCAGTAACAACATGTTGTCGGTAATAACATGCTGTCAGTAACAACATGTTGTCGGTAATAACATGCTGCCAGTAATAACATGCTGTCAGTAATAACATGTTGTCAGTAATAATATGCAGTCAGTAACAATATGCTGTCAGTAATAACATGCTGCCAGTAATAACATGTTGTCAGTAATAAAATGCTGTCAGTAATAATATGCTGTCAGTAATAACATGCTGCCAGTAATAACATGTTGTCAGTAATACTATGCTGTCAGTAATAACATGCTGTCAGTAATAACATGTTGTCAGTAATAACATGCTGTCAGTAATAACATGCTGTCAGTAATAAAATGCTGTCAGTAATAATATGCTGTCAGTAATAACATGCTGTCAGTAATAACATGTTGTCAGTAATACTATGCGGTCAGTAATAACACGCTGTCAGTAATATCCTGCGGTCAGTAATAATATGCTGTCAGTAATAACAGGTTGTCAGTATAAATATGCGGTCAGTAATAACACGCTGTCAGTAATAACCTGCGGTCAGTAATAATATGCTGTCAGTAATAACATGTTGTCAGTATAAATATGCAGTCAGTAGTAACATGTTGTCAGTAATAACATGTTGTAAATAATAAAGTGTAACAATGTTAGCTGCAGTGAGCTGCAGTTCCACTTAAAATGACCTTTGTTAAGGTGGAAACCTTTTCTGCTGATCGGTATACTGTACACTAACCTTTAGTGTGTGTAAAGTCAGCAATGTGGAAGGATGAGTCATTTTGCAGTTCCATAAAATATATAATTTGAGTGTATTGAATAACAACAACAACAAGAAAGGAAGCGAGCGATGACTCATTTGTTAAGCTCCGTTGATCGGTATGTTCAGTCACCCATAAAGGCCTCTTAATTGGACATAGTTGCCAAATCAGTGACGAATGACTTAGTGAGTTGCTTAAATTCTGACGTTAGTGTCATGTTATCATGAAACCATAATCTTATCACAAAACATCAATTAGCCCATCGGTTGCATGTCTGGCTAACGTTGACCTGGCAGCATGATTAGGCTGCCGTCAATTAACGCTGACTATGAATTAGTGAGCCAGTGGGAAGTCTGTTCAAAGGCAACTACAGCAATTTGAAATGTAAAAGAGTTAGGGAGACTAAACAGGACTTAAAGAGATGTATGTATGATGTTCCAATTCGAAAATACTGTACAGTACATCTTCACTGTTGGGTTTTGTCTCATGCATCATACATAATAATCTTCACCGGGGTAGTAATATTTAACATCTGTAACTGGTAGACAAGTAGCGCTTTGTACATCATTTGATAGCAATATCTGACTTATGCAAATTATGTTTACATCCAATCTTTGTGAAGGGACAGGTTCTAGGTACAGAGGTACCAAAGCCAGTGAGATTGACCAGGATGAACTGCTCTGAGAGCATTGGTGACACCATTGAGAGGCAGGGAGAGGCAGTGGGAGGGACTCTGACAATGATGAATGAGAATAGTCTGATACAGACGATGGAAGATCATTGCACAGCCTCATGGGGGATGAGCCTGATGCGGAAAGGGGACACTGGGTATAGAACCCAACTAGAAGTGCAGATAGGACTGGAGCCCTAATGATGGAGAGAAGACAGAGAGAGATAGAGGGAGGGGGAAGGGGGAGAGGAAAGGCGGGAGAGAGAGAGACACACAGAGAGAGACAGAGAGAGACAGAGAGAGAGACAGAGAGAGAGAGAGAGAGACAGAGAGAGAGAGAGAGAGAGAGAGAAACACAGCCCAGATGGGATGTAGCATAGATTGGGAGATAAAATACTATCAATCTCATCCTGGCGACATCCCCAAAATATCCTTGAAAATTCTCCACTAGCTCGTTGTCTGTCCGTACTTCAAGGGTTGGAAAGCTGAAACTGTGATGTAACAGGGCTCTATTTTGGCTCCATGTTAGAGCCCCTGAGGGCCCGGCCTACATGATGGAGCAGGTGAAGCCACAGCACTCCTTCAGCAGGGACAGGCCTGTCTTGGTGAAGGGGGACGAGGTCTGCTGGGCCCTGGACGTTAGCCGTCTGGCTGGAATCTGACCTGGAGAAGAGGAGGTGGAGTCAGTCAGAGGATATGGGGATGTACCAGGTGGAGCACTGGTGATGTTGTAGCAGATCAGACATAATGACACACACATTCAGACTCACCCAGACACAAGGGTATGCAGACACATGCATGCACACACACGGCTGATATGAGGTGAATACACGCTGATGAAAATAAATGTTGCTCAGTGGGGAGCCAGTTCAAATATAGTTGAAGTCGGACGTTTACATACACCTTAGCCAAATACATTTAAACTCAGTTTTTCACAATCCCTGACATTTAATCCTAGTAAAAATTCCCTGTCTTAGATCAGTTAGGATCACCACTTTATTTTAAGAATGAGAAATATCAGAATAATAGTAGAGAAAATTATTTATTTAAGTTTACATACACTCAATTAGTATTTGGTAGCATTGCCTTTAAATTGTTTAACTTGCGTTAAATGTTTTGGGTAGCCTTCCACAAGCTTCCCCCAATAAGTTGGGTGAGTTTTGGCCCATTCCTCCTGAGTTAGTGCAACTGAGTCAGGTTTGTCGGCCTCCTTGCTCGCACACGCTTTTTCAGTTCTACCCACAAATGTTCTATAGGTTGGAGGTCAGGGCTTTGTGATGGCCACTCCAATGCCTTGACTTTGTTGTCCTTAAGCCATTTTGCCACAACTTTGGAAGTATGCTTGTGGTCATTGTCCATTTGGAAGACCCATTTCCGACCAAGCTTTAACTTCCTGACTGATGTCTTGAGATGTTGCTTCAATATATCCACATAATTTTCCTTTCCTCATGATGCCATCTATTTTGTGAAGTGCACCAGTCCCTCCTGCAGCAAAGCACCCCCACAACATGATGCTACCAACCCTGTGCTTCACGGTTGGGGTGGTGTTCTTTGGCTTGCAAGCCTCCCCCTTTATCCTCCAAACACAACAATGGTCATTATGGCCAAACAGTTCTATTTTTGTTTCATCAGACCAAAGAACATTTCTCCAAAAAGTACGATATTTGTCCCCATGTGCAGTTGCAAACCGTAGTCTGGCTTTTTTATGGCGGTTTTGGAGCAGTTGCTTCTTCCTTGCTGAGCGGTTTTACTGTGGATATAGATACTTTTGTACCGGTTTCTTCCAACATCTTCACAAGGTCCTTTGCTGTTGTTCTGGGATTGATTTGCACTTTTCGCACCAAAGTACATTCATCTCTAGGAGACAGAACGCGTCTCCTTCCTGAGCGGTATGACGGCTGCGTGGTCCCATGGTGTTTATACTTGTGTACTATTGTTTGTACAGATGATGAATGTGGTACCTTCAAGTGTTTGGAAATTGCTCCCAAGGATGAACCAGACTTGTGGAGGTCTACAATTTGTTTTCTGAGGTCTTGGCTGATTTCTTTTGATTTCCCCATGATGTCAAGCAAAGAGGCACTGAGTTTGAAGGTAGGCCTTGAAATACATCCACAGGTACATCTCCAATTGACTGAAATTATATCAATTAGCCTACCAGAAGCTTCTAAAGCCATGACATTATTTTCTGGAATTTTCCAAGCTGTTTAAAGGCACAGTCAACTTAGTGTATGTAAACTTCTGACCCACTGGAATTGTGATACAGTGAATTTTAAGTGAAATAATCTGTCTGTAAACAATTGTTGGAAAAATGACTTGTGTCATGCACAAAGTAGATGTCCTAATGAACTTGCCAAAACTATAGTTTGTTAACAAGAAAGTTGTGGAGTGGTTGAAAAACAAGTTTTAATGACTCCAACCTAAGTATATGTAAACTTCCAACTTCAACTGTATGTATTCATTTTTGTGGGTGAAATCCATAATTTCATAACTAAATGCTTCTGTCGTGAAGAAAGACTTGAACAAGAAAGAGGCGTGTAACTGTCAAAAGACATCGCCATCAAATCAAGGTCACTGACTATTAGTGTATCAAAGTGAATACCTGAAAACGTTGAGACATACAATTGAGCATTTGAATGGAAAATAATAACACTCACTATGATGCACTATGACTACACACACCTTTCTTCTTGGAGTTTCTGGGGAACTTGGACTGGAGGAAATCAGCCATTTCTTTGTCCTCCTCCCTTTCCCTGTAGAGGAGGAGAGAAAGATGGATGAGTGGAACTCCAAACTCTACATTTCTGTCTGTTCCTACTAGCGATGACTCAGACTCCATATCCTCACGCCCTGTCTTCTGCCTAGGTGTCTTCACATTCCTCAAAAACAATCAAATATTACCTCGTCACTTCCTGCTTCTCACTACCCAGAATGCCTTTTGGCGCTTGTATGGCGCCGCCCTCTGTTCTGAGAATGGAAGGGGGGGAGGCACCATAACAAACTTGTTTACCCTAACAAACTTGTGCATGTACAGTGGGATCTAGGGTTTCACAGCACACTGTCCCCTAGACTAAAACACAGATGTTTTATTTCAACAGTAAGAAAATCTGAGAATGGAGATATTCCCTGTGGTTTGTATGTAACTGAGTCGAACTAGCTTGTATTTCTGACAGGATGTCATTGGAAACCAAACCAATAAGGGGGAGGGGGGGGGACAAGACAGATGGAACAGAGTTCTGTAACATAGGTGGTTCAGAACCACACTCCCGTGATGACCTGGTCTGAGACCTGACGACTTACTGTACATTGGCACCCCAAGGTAATGCCTAGGCATTAAGGGATAAAAGTGTTCTGGTGAGCATGACACCTGGTTTCGAACCCCAGTCGGTCACACTTGCCTTAGCCTCTCAAACTCCACATCGTCAACAAGGAAATCTCTGGTCTCCACCAGCTTGTGAATCTGCTGGAGAAGATCCTCCTCTTTCTGTCTGTCCTCGTTGGACTTGTCATTGTCTGTAACAGAAAATATGTTATGACGATCAGCGGTTAAAGTGGGATTTTGTCAGTGGTGGATTTCAAACTGCTGCAACATTCAGGGTCTTTTTCATGATGATTTGATCAATAAAATCAGATATTTATTGGAGATCAAGACCCCTAACTTTAACCCCTAACGCATCTTAAGGTGATAGGAGTTTGTTCTCCCACCAGATGAATCACTGTTGACAATGGAGATATATACATATATTTATGTATTTCATTTTTAGGGAAACATTTGTTTACAGGGTGGATTGAGTTTGATCACTTTGGTCATGATAATGTATGATTACATAGTGTCTGATTCCTCACGATGATATAACACGACTCTGCTGTGCTGAAGCATAATTGTAATCTTTATTGACACATGACATACATTTTGTGCTTGGTGAAGAATTTAATTATCTCACTTAGGACTGAATTTAGTCTGTAGTGCTGAAGGGTGATGTAGTGCTACAGGGTGATAGAAATTTAAAGGTAATGTTCCCGTGTTAGATGAGACTGCATTCACGGTAAGAGCTGCATACTTCGGCTCAATAGGAAATTATCATTACCTTTAAATTGCGCTAGAGCGCTGAACTTCAGCGATAGGGATTGAATTCAGCCCTTAATCATTATGTTACAGCACTCACAACCCATACAAAATCACAAATCAGAAAATCCACAACAATTTACACATCATAGGATACAAAGACAACATTCATTTTATGAAGCACAAATTATTTTAGGTCCCACATGCAGTGGATACATTTTGACACAAGAAACAGATCACTAGATGCAATTTTCTGCTTACATTCTTATCAAAGTTCACATGTGTAATGGCATTATCTTCACAGAACCCACTAAAATCAACCCCAAACCCAGGATAGAGGGGCTGAGGGAATGTGGTCTGGATTCTACGGAGGAGGGTTATAGAGAGACTGTAGAAGGACAGAGTTCCTGCCTTGTGGTCCAGGTACACTCCTTCTCTGGAAGAGCAGGGGCAGTCTGTTTATCATTGTGGTAGAAAGAGCATCCGTAGCGAGAGCAGATTAAACAGCAGGATGAGATCATTCTTCCCCCCAAAAAAGTCTCAGTCTTTTCTGCTGATCCCTTTATTTGAGACCACCCCATCCATGTCCCAGTTTACCTCCCAGCAGCAGGCCCTCCTTACACAGCACCTGGGGGTAGAAGGTCAATCTGTCTGGATGGTCAGGATATTGTCACATCTCCATGTCACATCTCTGTTCCCCACAGACAGATACAGTTTGTTGTGTTAAGATATATTGTGAGCTGATCATATCCAGATATATGGGCAATTTCCTCCTCCAACACATTCTCCAGTCGTTGTTTTAGTCCGGAGACTGATTTATTTGCGTCCTCAAAGGAGACATGTTGGTTGACAGGGATGCTGGTTAAAGGCTTCAGATCCAGGAGGGACACAGAGACACTGGACATTCTGGAGGATATGGATGTGATCTTCAGTTTCCTCCAGCTCAGTATCTCTCCTCCTCAGCTCAGCCACCTCCTGCTTCAGTTGCTCCAATTGCTCTTCAGCCAGAATTCCTTTCGCCCTCTCCCGGGCTCTGATCAGCTCCGTCATCTAATACTCTCATCTCAGAGTATTAGGGTTGGGCGATATAGGATTAAATCGAATATCGTGATATTTGACATTGATGATATATCGTGATGTGCAAGACTATGCTCTAATCAAAACTGTGCAGTTTTATCAGTTAAGCTGTATCAATATGTTGAAAATGAAGTCTAAATGAATGAACTATGCCTTATGAGGATTCATTCATGAGAATGTAACCATAATATTGTTAATAAGTACAACAATTGCACAGTCTGGAATGATTTAGTCATTAACGGCACAAAGCGATTATATCGGATATCGCGATATTTGGAGTAGCATACCGTCTTCCCAAATATTGACCAACCCTAATGTGTATGCTTGTAATCATTAAGGACTGGGGAGTTTTTCAGGATAAAAAAGAAATGGAATGTAGCTAAAAACAGGCAAAATCCTAGAGGAAAACCTGGCTCAGTCTGCTTTCCACCAGACACTGTGTCACGTTCTGTCCATCGCTCATATGTGTTTTCCTTGTTTTAGTGTTGGTCAGGACGTGAGCTGGGTGGGCATTCTATGTTGTGTGTCTGGTTTGTCTATTTCTATGTTTGGCCTGATATGGTTCTCAATCAGAGGCAGGTGTTAGTCATTGTCTCTGATATTTAGGTAGCCTGTTTTGTTGGGTTTTGTGGGTGATTGTTCCTGTCTCTGTGTTTGCACCAGATAGGACTGTATGGGTTTTCACTTTTCTTGTTTTGTATAGTCTGTTCATGTATAGTCGTCTTTATTAAAAACATGAATAACCACCACGCTGCATTTTGGTCTGGGAGAGGAATTCACCTTTCAATAGGACAATAACCTAAAACACAAGGCCAAATCTACACGGGAGTTGCTTACCAAGAAGACAATGAATGTTCGAGGTACAGTTTTGTCTTAAATCTACTTGAAAATCTATGTTAAGACCTGAAAATGGTAGTCTAGCACTGATCAACAACAAACTTGACAAAGCTTGAAGAATTCTGAAAAGAATAATGGGCAAATGTCACACAATCCAGGTGTGGAAAGCTCTTAGACACTTACCCAGAATGACTCACAGCTGTAATCACTGACAAAAGTGCTTCTACAAAGTATTGACTCAGGGGTTTGAATACTTATCTAAATGAGATATTTCTGTTTTTCATTTGCAGTAAATTTGCAAAACATGTTTTCACTTTGTCATTATGGGGTATTGTGTGTATATGGGTGAGAGAAAACAATCTATTTAATCCATTTTGAATTCAGGCTGTAACACAACAAAATGTGGAATAAGTCAAGGTGTATGAATACTTTATGAAGGCACTGTATATACTGTAGTATCCATAGAGATAGATATGATTAAATTGCTATAGGGGCGATGTCATAAACCCTCAAAATTCCAGAATGGGAAAGAAAATGTCAGCCCCATCAGGGATAACTCCAAACCAGTCTAATTGGCAGTAGAGGCATAATCCTAATCTTACTGAAGCAGGAAAATAGAAGTAAGGCATGTGATATATCAGAAATTGTGTAATATAATTATTGTCAATCTAAAATATTGTCATATAATTATAAATGGAGTTTATATGGATTTTATACCAATTTTATTTATAAATAGCCTCTAAAATACATGTAAACAGATCATAAATGTCTCCATTTTTGTTTTCTTGGAAAGCTGTGAGAGCTTTTATATGATACCATATCAATACTTGTTGCATTTACAACAAGTGCTGATAAATCCTATCATCAACTGATATGAGCCAATATATGGCTGTGGATTGACTGCATTGTTTGAATGGAATGTTGGCATATTGGCAGTTTTTTATTTTTTTATTTCACCTTTATTTAACCAGGTAGGCAAGTTGAGAACAAGTTCTCATTTACAATTGCGACCTGGCCAAGATAAAGCAAAGCAGTTCGATACATACAACGACACAGAGTTACACATGGAGTAAAACAAACATACAGTCAATAATACAGTATAAACAAGTCTATATACGATGTGAGCAAATGAGGTGAGAAGGGAGGTAAAGGCAAAAAAGGCCATGGTGGCAAAGTAAATACAATATAGCAAGTAAAACACTGGAATGGTAGTTTTGCAATGGAAGAATGTGCAAAGTAGAAATAAAAATAATGGGGTGCAAAGGAGCAAAATAAATCAATTAATTAAATACAGTTGGGAAAGAGGTAGTTGTTTGGGCTAAATTATAGGTGGGCTATGTACAGGTGCAGTAATCTGTTAGCTGCTCTGACAGTTGGTGCTTAAAGCTAGTGAGGGAGATAAGTGTTTCCAGTTTCAGAGATTTTTGTAGTTCGTTCCAGTCATTGGCAGCAGAGAACTGGAAGGAGAGGCGGCCAAAGAAAGAATTGGTTTTGGGGGTAACCAGAGAGATATACAAATCAAATCAAATCAAATTTATTTATATAGCCCTTCGTACATCAGCTGATATCTCAAAGTGCTGTACAGAAACCCAGCCTAAAACCCCAAACAGCAAACAAAGCAGGTGTAAAAGCACGGTGGCTAGGAAAAACTCCCTAGAAAGGCCAAAACCTAGGAAGAAACCTAGAGAGGAACCAGGCTATGTGGGGTGGCCAGTCCTCTTCTGGCTGTGCCGGGTAGAGATTATAACAGAACATGACCAAGATGTTCAAATGTTCATAAATGACCAGCATGGTCGAATAATAATAAGGCAGAACAGTTGAAACTGGAGCAGCAGCACAGTCAGGTGGACTGGGATATACCTTCTGGAGCGTGTGCTACAGGTGGGAGATGCTATGGTGACCAGCGAGCTGAGATAAGGGGGGACTTTACCTAGCAGGGTCTTGTAGATGACATGGAGCCAGTGGGTTTGGCGACGAGTATGAAGCGAGGGCCAGCCAACGAGAGCGTACAGGTCGCAATGGTGGGTAGTATATGGGGCTTTGGTGACAAAACGGATTGCACTGTGATAGACTGCATCCAATTTGTTGAGTAGGGTATTGGAGGCTATTTTGTAAATGACATCGCCAAAGTCGAGGATTGCTTTGTTGCGAAATAGAAAGCCAATTCTAGATTTAACTTTGGATTGGAGATGTTTGATATGGGTCTGGAAGGAGAGTTTACAGTCTAACCAGACACCTAAGTATTTGTAGTTGTCCACGTATTCTAAGTCAGAGCCGTCCAGAGTAGTGATGTTGGACAGGCGGGTAGGTGCAGGTAGCGATCGGTTGAAGAGCATGCATTTAGTTTTACTTGTATTTAAGAGTAATTGGAGGCCACAGAAGGAGAGTTGTATGGCATTGAAGCTTGCCTGGAGGGTTGTTAACACAGTGTCCAAAGAAGGGCCAGAAGTATACAGAATGGTGTCGTCTGCGTAGAGGTGGATCAGAGACTCACCAGCAGCAAGAGCGACCTCATTGATGTATACAGAGAAGAGAGTCGGTCCAAGAATTGAACCCTGTGGCACCCCCATAGAGACTGCCAGAGGTCCGGATAGCAGACCCTCCGATTTGACACACTGAACTCTATCAGAGAAGTAGTTGGTGAACCAGGCGAGGCAATCATTTGAGAAACCAAGGCTGTCAAGTCTGCCGATGAGGATGTGGTGATTGACAGAGTCGAAAGCCTTGGCCAGATCAATGAATACGGCTGCACAGTAATGTTTCTTATTGATGGCGGTTAAGATATCGTTTAGGACCTTGAGCGTGGCTGAGGTGCACCCATGACCAGCTCTGAAACCAGATTGCATAGCAGAGAAGGTATGGTGAGATTCGAAATGGTCGGTAATCTGTTTGTTGACTTGGCTTTCGAAGACCTTAGAAAGGCATGGTAGGATAGATATAGGTCTGTAGCAGTTTGGGTCAAGAGTGTCCCCCCCTTTGAAGAGGGGGATGACCGCAGCTGCTTTCAAATCTTTGGGAATCTCAGACGACACGAAAGAGAGGTTGAACAGGCTAGTAATAGGGGTGGCAACAATTTCGGCAGATAATTTTAGAAAGAAAGGGTCCAGATTGTCTTAGCCCGGCTGATTTGTAGGGGTCCAGATTTTGCAGCTCTTTCAGAACATCAGCTGAACAGATTTGGGAGAAGGAGAAATGGGGAAGGCTTGGGCGAATTGCTGTTGGGGGTGCAGTGCTGTTGACCGGGGTAGGAGTAGCCAGGTGGAAAGCATGGCCAGCCGTAGAAAAATGCTTATTGAAATTCTCAATTATGGTGGATCAAAACTTTATCAGTGGTGACAGTGTTTCCTATCTTCAGTGCAGTGGGCAGCTGGGAGGAGGTGTTCTTATTCTCCATGGACTTTACAGTGTCCCAGAACTTTTTTGAGTTAGTGTTGCAGGAAGCAAATTTCTGCTTGAAAAGGCTAGCCTTGGCTTTTCTAACTGCCTGTGTATAATGGTTTCTAGCTTCCCTGAACAGCTGCATATCACGGGGGCTGTTCGATGCTAATGCAGAACGCCATAGGATGTTTTTGTGTTGGTTAAGGGCAGTCAGGTCTGGGGAGAACCAAGGGCTATATCTGTTCCTGGTTCTAAATTTCTTGAATGGGGCATGTTTATTTAAGATGGTTAGGAAGGCATTTGAAAAAAAATCCAGGCATCCTCTACTGACGGGATGAGATCAATATCCTTCCAGGATACCCCGGCCAGGTCGATTAGAAAGGCCTGCTCGCTGAAGTGTTTCAGGGAGCGTTTTACAGTGATGAGTGGAGGTCGTTTGACCGCTGACCCATTACGGATGCAGTCAATGAGGCAGTGATCGCTGAGATCTTGGTTGAAGACAGCAGAGGTGTATTTAGAGGGCAAGTTGGTTAGGATGATATCTATAAGGGTGCCCGTGTTTAAGGCTTTGGGGAGGTACCCGGTAGGTTCATTGATAATTTGTGTGAGATTGAGGGCATCAAGTTTAGATTGTAGGATGGCTGGGATGTTAAGCATGTTCCAGTTTAGGTCGCCTAGCAGCACGAGCTCTGAAGATAGATGGGGGGCAATCAGTTCACATATGGTGTCCAGAGCACAGCTGGGGGCAGAGGGTGGTCTATAGCAGGCGGCAACGGTGAGAGACTTGTTTTTAGAGAGGTGGATTTTTAAAAGTAGAAGTTCAAATTGTTTGGGTACAGACCTGGATAGTAGGACAGAACTCTGCAGGCTATCTTTGCAGTAGATTACAACACCACCCCCTTTGGCAGTTCTATCTTGTCTGAAAATGTTATAGTTTGGAATTAAAATTTCAGAATTTTTGGTGGTCTTCCTAAGCCAGGATTCAGACACAGCTAGAACATCCGGGTTGGCAGAGTGTGCTAAAGCAGTGAATAGAACAAACTTAGGGAGGAGAATTCTAATGTTAACATGCATGAAACCAAGGCTATTACGGTTACAGAAGTCGTCAAAAGAGAGCGCCTGGGGAATAGGAGTGGAGCTAGGCACTGCAGGGCCTGGATTCACCTCTACATCGCCAGAGGAACATAGGGGGAGAAGAATAAGGGTGCGGCTAAAAGCAATAAGAATTGGTCGTCTAGAACGTCTGGAACAGAGAGTAAAAGGAGGTTTCTGGGGGTGATAAAATAGCATCAAGGTATAATGTACAGACAAAGGTATGGTAGGATGTGAATACAGTGGAGGTAAACCTAGGTATTGAGTGATGAAGAGAGAGATATTGTCTCTAGAAACATCATTGAAACCAGGAGATGTCATTGCATGTGTGGGTGGTGGAACTAATAGGTTGGATAAGGTATAGTGAGCAGGACTAGAGGCTCTACAGTGAAATAAGCCAATAAACACTAACCAGAACAGCAATGGACAAGGCATATTGACATTAAGGAGAGGCCTGCTTAGTCGAGTGATCCAAAGGGTCCGGTGAGTGGAGAGGTTGGTTGGGGGTCACGGCGATTTAGACAGCTAGCCGGGCCATCGGTAGCAAGCTAGCATAGGATGGAGGTCTGTTATTAGCCACCTCTTGCGTTCCGTCAGTAGATTAGTGGGGTTCCGTGTGGTAGAGGGGATTAATCCAAATCACACAACAACAACAAAAATAAAAACAATAGATATAGTTATAGAGGCCCAAGAAGAAAACATAATAATAATACAAATAAATAAATTGTCCGATTGTCTATTCAGATAGCTGTCTTATCGGCTGCTAACGGTTAGCAGGCTGCAGATGGGCATTCAGGTAACGTCGCGACGGAGGAGCCAGCCGGATAACTCCTTCGGGTAGATAACGTCGGCAGTCCAGTTGTGAAGGCCTGGTGGGGCTCCGCGTAGGCAGTAAAACGGGTCCGGATAGGTGACTGCAGCCCAGGAGTGATTGATGGAACTCAGGAGTGATTGACGGAGCTGGCTAGCTCCGGAACAATCGATGTTTGCGCCGGAATCGACGAAATCCGATAGTCACACGGATAGCAGCTAGCTAGCTGTGAGATCCAGGTATGAATGTCCAGAGAGCGGTTGAAATCCAGGGACATGGAGAGAAAAATTGGTCCGGTATGTTCCGTTCCGAGCCGCGCTGCGCCGTACAAAGCTGGCGATAGATTTTCGAGCTAAAGGATAGCTGATGACCACAAACCGTGGTTAGCTGAATACTAACGATTTGCCAGTAAAGAAGCTAACTAGCTTCTGAACTAGCTTCTGATTAGCCTCTGGATCAGCCTCTGGGCCAGCCTCTGGCTAGCTTCTGGCTAGTTTCTGGCTAGCTTCCTGGAGCTTCTGGCTAGCTTCTTGGAGGACCACAGATCTGAGGTAAATAAGACTTTTTTATAAATATAAATTGGTGAGGCGGGTTGCAGGAGAGTGTTTTGAAGATGAGTTGATGGAAAATTTAAAAAATGTATGTGAAAAAAAAAAGTTGTAAATATATATATATACGGGACACGACAAGACAAGGACAAAAGACGTCTGAACTGCTATGCCATCTTGGTAAGAAAAATGTTAATTAGCTACATTTATGGATGTCAGATCCACTGAGAGTGGAGCGGGCCGGTCGCATCCGCGCTTCGGTCTCCTTCGGTCTGCAGGTTGTATAACTTTTTCATTACATTTCATTACATTTCATTATAGTACAACGGTCTGATTTGTCTAATCTTAGCAATTTCTTCT